>NW_020837953.1:51748924-51762898 GCF_003676395.1 Aethalodelphis obliquidens
GCCCGCCCGCCCGCGCGCGCGCGCGCGCGGCTTCCGGGACGGCGGAGCGCCTGTGGGGCGGCCTCAGACCGCGGCGGCGGCGGCGGCGCGGGGCTCGGCGTACATCCTCCCGGCGGCTCGCTCCAGCTCGGACTGAGCGCCGGGCTCTGAGCTCACGCCGCCGCCCCGCCCCGCGCCCCGCCCCGCCCCGCGCCGCCGCCCCGCCCCGCGCGTCGTCTGGGGCCGCGCGCCCGCCTCAGCCGAGCGCCGGCCAGGAATGCGCCCGCCCCCCGGTCCGGCTCTTCCAGGAACGCGCGCTCCCCCCGCCCGCGCTCGGCGCTCCGCCGCACTCGGCCGTGCTTGGGCCCGCCCGCCGGCCCGGGACTCGGGCCCGCTCGGCTGTGCTCGGGCACGCCCGGCCGCTACTCGGCTCCGCTCGGCTCCGCTCGGCCCCGCCCGTCCGGGACTCAGCCCCGTTCGGCTCCGTTCGGGCCCGCCCGCCGGAAGGCCACTCGGCGGGGGCGGGGGCGGCGGCTGCGCCCCGGGTCCCCCATCCGGTGGCGGCAGCTTCCTGCGAGGCTGCGAAGGCGCCCGGCCCGCCGCCGCATCGCCGCCAGAGCGATGACCACTCCCCGCATCGCCGCCAGAAACCCACACAAGGTCCCCACTACAACCGCAAACCAGCTGAGTGGCGGACGGGACGGGGCGGCACACCCTCCACCGCCCACCTCCCAGCCCCCGGGGTCCCCACATAGGCGACGGGGACGCCAGGCCAGACGATCCACGTCCCACATAGGACAGGGACACCGAGCAGCACGATGTGGGTTACTACACACGTTGGGATTACAGCACCCTGGAGACCCCACACGGGACACAGACATCATGCAGCCTGTTCTGGGGACCCCCAAGCGATGCAGGCGCGACACAACACCCCCAAGGGATGACTGGCCGCAGGGCCGGCCACCCCATGACCCTGCAAGGTGGTGCCCCTACACAGCCAGCGGCTGGGCCTCCCACCAGTTCCAGGGCAGGGCTTGCATCCAGGTCGCCGCCAGGCCCAGGCCCAGGCCCAGGGTGGGTCTGCAGGAACCTGGCTCCTTCCAGCCCCCGGCAAGCTGGCACGACCCTTACCCTATAGCCCCCGGGCCCAGAGAGCCATTTATACATCTGCAGGGCGCCCAGGGCATGGCCAGTGGGAGACCCCACTGTCTGTCGTGGCTCTATCACGAGGGAGAGACAAACCAGACAAACCAGAAAGTGCGGGGTGGGACAAGAACGGGGCCTGAAGTTGGACAGGCTGGCCGGGCGGCCCCCAGAGGAATCAGCATCCGGCAGAGGCCTGGGGGGTGGGGACTTGAGATCAGGGGGACGATTCTGGTGGTGCTCAAGCCAAGGGCAGAAGGACAGTCCAGCCAAGCTGGGCAGTGGCATCTTTTCCTCCACAGGACAAGGGCACCCAAGCTGTTCTGGGCACTGGGGACACGTCGTGGGGGGCACAGTGCTAGGCAGAGGCGAGAGGGCCATGCCCACTTCAGCCTGTGTGACCTTCAGCTTGTTACCTATTGCTCCTGCCTCCCCACTGGAAGCTGGAACTGGCCCCAAACCAGTACTCCCCAGGGTTGTGTCTGCCCCTGGGGGGGCCGACCCGGTGTCTCTGCCGGCCTCTGTCGCCCCTCAGGCACGGGCAGGTGTCTGGAGATGCAGCTAGGATGCGCAGTGACCCCACACATGCATGGCTGCAGAGTCTCAAGGGAGGCCTGAGATTCAGGGTGCAGTGCTGCACGTCTGAAGGCCTGACCACGCCCCGCCAGGGACGTGAACCCTCTCCCACCCTCGCCTGCGCCCTGGGGGCTGTGTCTTCCACTCTTCACTCCAGTGCCCCCAACGCTGGCACAGGAAAACTAGGAAAGGGGTCCTTACAAAACAAAAAAAAGGGACTTCTTTGCTTTCGGAGGCTGTTTTCTTGGTCCCATTTGGACCAAAAAAATTTCTGTTGTACCTGAGTCCGTTCCTTCCACGTGGCTTTGACTCCCATACAGTCAGGCAACCTGTAGTTGACAGGAGATGTTGGAGCACCAGAGGGCTGGCCAGGGAGGGTTTCCAGCCAAACGCACAATTCCTCCTCGTTCGGCGAAGTGGGCACTCCCGGGAGAGCCCCGAGCCTGAGGCCCCCTGGACAGGTAGTGCCTGCCTCCCAGTGTCCCCCCACCCCGCCCACCCCCTGTCCTCTGGCTTTGCAGGGCTCCAGGAAGGGGTCTTGGGAAGGGGCCAGGTGGAAGGACCAACACTCCCAGAGATTCAGAACCCAGATTGAAGCCAAAGTGGGTGGGTGTAGGGTGGGGGACAGGTGAGGGGTGAAGGGCCCTGAGATTCAGGGAGGGCCTGGACTGGTCACTAAAACTTCTCTGCCTCGGTGGACCTTGAGGTCTCCTTCCCCGAAAGATGTTGGAGTTTCCGGAGCAGCTGAGGCCGTCCTACCCACCGAGGGCCAGGATGGCTGTACCTAGAGAGAGTCAGCCAGGCCCTGTCTTCTCCATGAGCCCAGTTGGGGGCCCCCAGTGTCTGGCCTTCCTCCTTTCAACTCATTGCAGCAGCTGCCCTGGCCAGTGGCCTGCTCCCCCCACTGACCCCTGCCACAGGCCACGCACCACACTGTGAGGTGGAGGGTCCAGGCCACGGGCACAGCCACGTTGGGGGACAGGGGCAGGAACCTGCTGCACCAGGCCCGCCCAGCTCACTCTCCAGCCCTTGCTGCACTGACGGGTATGGGCAGCTGGTCGTGTGCGTGGTCACTTGCGAAATAAATACACATTTGTGGAGCTCGTACCCCCGTGGGCACAAGCCAGGCTCTGGGACCAGTAGCGAAGGAGGCCACGTTCTGCCCCGTGTGCTTCCGTGTCCTGGGGCCAAGGAGGCCAAGGATCGGCAAACGGCTCGTAAAGGATCAAGACTATTGAGGACCTGGGGGTGGGCTTTGCAGCCAGCAGCACCCCGAGACCTGAGAGAAGAGGGTGCTGGCACGGATGAGCTGCCCCTGGCCTCAGGGGCAGCTCAGAGGCCCAGCTGGGGAAGCGGACTGGGAGGCTCAGATCAGCAGGTCCTGACGGCGACCCCCACAGACAGCTCTGCCCTCCTTGGTCCCACCTGTTCCCTCCTCCCTGCTCCATGGGAAGAAAACACCTGGTCTCAGACAAGCACAAACTACCATCGTCAGGAAAGTGCTGAGATACTGTTTTAAAACTTGAAGTTTGAAAAACAAAATTACTCAAGTAACATGAGCTTGATAAAAATTTAGAAAAGACTTTTATGTTATTTTGAGTTCCACCAAAAGCAGACCCTGAGACAAAGATTTGAGTGAAAATATGTGTTTGGGAGGTGTTTCCAGGACACACAAATCAGGGTGAGAGGAAGGGAGGGAGGGAAGGAAGGCAGGACACCTGAGTGTGTTACCAGCCTGTCACCCCAGGCTCCTGGAACTGGATCCTGGGGTGCAGAGCCATCCCCGGGGGCCGTCCTGATTGAGGTCAGAGCCCAAGGAGGGGAGGGGACATCCACTGGAGCAGGGAGATTGATTACACATGGGATTGAGCAAATAAGGAAACAAATTACTGGTGACACTTCAGGTCTCTCGCTGTTAGAGATGGGAATTAAAAAATGGAAAGGTATGAGGATATCTGTATATGTATAGCTGATTCACTCTGTTGTAATGCAGAAACTAACACACCATTGTGAAGCAATTATACTCCAATAAAGATGTTTAAAAAAAAAAAGAAACAAAAAATGGAAAGAGATAAATAAATGCAGTGAGAGGCCCTTAGAGGAATGACACCCCAACAGCAGCAGGCACTCCGAGAACCTGTGTCTTGGCTTCTAAATGCCATCTTCCACTCAAAGGAAGCAGGGGCCTTTGGAGAAATGGCTAGTCGTAGGGCTTGGGCAGAGAGAGTACAGGACGAGGCCGGAACATCTTACTGTGTGGGGAAGTAGGAGAGCCCAGAGCATAACAGGGACACACTGAAAGCTGCGTAGCTGGCTCGAAGGGCCCCCAACGGCAAGTCGGAGACCATCATGATGGCCGTGGATTATAACCGTGAAGTAAAGTATTAGACCACAGGGCCATGCGTATTTAAATATTTATTAAAATAAAATGTATTCGTAACTGGAAAGTTTGATGAGAAATGGGCTATTTGCATGGTTTTACAGCTCTTCCCCACAAGGCTCCCGTCAACTGCGAAAGGAAGAACAGTGAGTTCCCGGGGGACTCTGTCAAGTACCACCCAAACCGAGCCATCCGTGGACACCAGCGGTCATCAGATCAATCGTAACCCTGCACCACCTGACAGGGTGGGATGCTTGCTCACGTCTGTGACTCTCCTGCCAAAGAGGCATAACCTGCACCTGACCGTGACGAAACCTCCGACACCCACACAGAGGGACTTTGTACAGAAAGATGGGCCTGGAACCTTCAAAGGTGTCAGGCTCATGACAGTCAGGGAAAGGCTGAGGAATATTCCGGACTGATGGAGACGAAAGATACGATGGCTCAGGGCAACATGTGGTCCCTGGCTGGATCTCGTTACTAGAAACAATGTTATTGGAGGGACCAGGAAGCCTCGGATGTGGCCCGAGGCTCAGAGGGCAGCAGCCCTACCTGGGACTTGGTGCTGTGGGGTGTGATGGATAGAGCCCCATGTCAGCAATTCACTCTCAAATGGTTTGTGGGGCGGGAGTGGTGGTGTTCCTGTACCATTCTTGCAACTTCTAACTTCTCTCTAAGCTTGAGATTGCTAGAAAACACAAAGTTTATCTTTAAGGATGTCATGGGGAGGAGGCATGGGTTCTCTGTGCGGCCTCCTGAGCCTGAGCTGCCAGCAGAGCGGGCTCCAGCCTGGGGCCGCTGAAAGCCCTGCCGCTGGGCAAGGCAGGCCAGGCCTGGGGGGTACAAGCAGAACCCCGTGAGTGTCTGCTGCAACTCCGGCCAAGATGGCGGAGGAGCTGGACCCCCTTCCTGGTCCAACACGGGCACAAGCCAGGGAATATAGGTCGCTCCTTAAATGTACAAATGTGAAAATTCAGAAGGGAGGGAGCTCCGCAGAGCTGGAGACAAGGCGGAAGGCAAGGCCCAGGGGTGAGCGGGGCGGAGACCATGCAGCCTGCACGGGGCTTGGAGTTGGCCTCACACCACTGAGGTCAGGGAGTTAAGGCCACGGTGGGAAGGAGTTGAGGCCACAGGCCATTTGTCAAACGGGAGCTGGAGCCAGGCTTCCGCCATGACCATACAGGCTGAGAAGGGGCTGTCTGGTCCATGAAGGGGACGTAGAGACTCTGCCCAGCAGCCTGGAGGAGGAGCCCAGAAAGCAACCAGCCCAGAATAGGACAAGAGGGCAGAGGGTGACAGGGAAACGAGGATCTGGTGGAATATAGGATGTATCTGACTAGGTTCAAAACTGGAGAGCCTCCTGGATGAGGTAGGAGATATTAGCTATAGGAACAAACTCAGCAGATGAAAAAGAAAGCAAAGCAAATATTAACTCCAGGAAAGACAAAGAGAAAACCTCAGCAGAGTTCACCACTTGGCCTAGCCGTGAGCAGTGTTGACACGGTTATAATAGTGTAAACAACTCAGGTCATTTAGGAAGAGAAAAGAGAAAGTCAGGTGAGGGCAGAGGTGCTGGGCCGTCGCTGCTCCGTCTCACAAGGTCCAAAACCTGTAAACGAAGAAAGAAGCAGCAAGAGAACACAATTTAGAAAAATGGACAAAAATGAGACAAGAAACGGCTGAAAGAATTGGGAGAGGCTGAGGCCAGGCCACCGGACCCAGGGGCGGACGGAGATGGCTTAGTGACCACCAGACTCGTCCAAAGAGTCTTAACCCTTTGGGTTCTTTTTGTTCCTTTCATCTATGTATCTTTCTTTGGTAAGAATTAAAACGAACAAATCATAACTCTAAACTAAAAATAAGTAACAACAAAAAGACGCACTCACATTCTGCCCCCCCCCAAATGCCACAGTTTGGGACATTAAAGAACACACTTTGAATAAGTCATCGGTTAAAGAAGGAATAAAATGGGAATCACAAAAAGTTTATTTTGCCACACTGCACGGCATGTGGGATCTTAGTTCCTGGACCAGGGATCGAACCCGTGGCCCTGCAGTGGAAGTGCAGAGTCTTAACGGCTGGACTGCCAAGGAAGTCCCAAGAAGTTGTTGTGTTTTTTTTCCGGTACATGGGCCTCTCACTGCTGTGGCCTCTCCCGTTGCGGAGCACAGGCTCCAGACGCGCAGGCTCAGCGGCCATGGCTCACGGGCCCAGCCGCTCCACGGCATGTGGGATCGTCCCGGACCGGGGCACGAACCCGCGTCTGCTGCATCGGCAGGCGGACTCTCAACCACTGCGCCACCAGGGAAGCCCCCAAAAAGTTTTAAATTGAATGATGACGGAGCGCCGTCAATCATCGGCACAGCCAACGTGGTGCTCAGACATTTATGGTTTTCAGTTTCTACATCAGAGACAAGAAAGTGGTTTTTGCCAAGCAAGGGAACTACAAATATTTTTAATTTCTTCCTCGTGCTGACCTGCATTTGCTAGTTTTCCAAAGAATCTGCTTCAGTCTTGTTGACCTTCCCTGTTGTTTCCCCTGGACCATTCTGTCTGGGAGGGACCCCCTTCCCTCATGGAACCTTCTGAGGCGTCAGCCTCGTGGCCCATATAAGGACTACTCATCCAGGGGCCAAGGGTGTGTGTGTGCCTCCCCTGAGGTGGTTGGGGACCAAGGCCTGGGCCGGGTCACACGTGGCTCCTGCACCCAGCACTCAGCCCAGACCTGCCTCGTGGGGGTCAGCTGAGCTGGTGCTTGGGGAGCTGAGCAGAGGACCTGGCCATGGTGCGTGGGAGTCGCCACTGGCCATGAGGGTGGGCTGGCTGCCTCACCCAGGGCCCCCAAGTCCTGCCCATCTCCCACTGCGGGCAGCAGCCCCAAAGTCCTGCCCCTGTCCAGGAGCTGCCCTTGTCTTCCTGGACGGAAGGGAAGAGTGGGCCCCTTTCCTGTGCCAACCAGAGCCACCCAGATGCCCACCCCATGGCCCCGAGGGCACTGCCAGACCCCCGCCCGCCCCGACACAGCAGGCCCAGCCTCAGCCACGGATGAAGCCCTGTGGGGCAACATTGAGGCTGCCTGGCCTCTGGGGGCCCGAGCAGGGCAGTGGGCAGTCCCAGGAGCCAGGCGGTTGCTCAGGCCCACGTCTAGGCCCTGACCCCAGGCCGGGGAGACAAGGCTGGCTCTGGAGCCCCTGCCCCTGGGGGGGAGGGAGACCCCGCCCGGCCCTACTCAGCACAAGTCCTGGAGGCCCAGAAGCAGCAGGAAGAAAGAGCAGGAATGAGGGAGGGACTCGTAGGCTGCCGCCACCGCCAGCCCCCCCCCCATCCCGCCACAGGCTCCAAGCCCCTGCCTCTGGGGACATGTCCTCAGCCTGGAGGGCGTGCTGTGGGCACCTGCCCTGCGACCCGCCCCCGCCCCGCAGGACCCTGGCCCCAAAGCGTCCTGTGCTGCTCCGGACAGAACGTGCCCCTTGCTGGCCACAACCCACCGATCATAGGGTGGCCCTGGGCCCTGGGACGAGGGGCGGGGCTGCCGAGCCAGGTGTGAGGGGGAGCTGGGCCCTGGGCCCCGGGATGAGGGGCGGGGCTGCCGAGCTGGGTGTGAGGGGAAGCTGGGCCCCTTCGGGGACCCCCTAACGTGCCCTTGCCCAGCAGACGCTGCTGAGAGGCGCCAGCTGGGCACAAGGGACAGGATGGGGGCGGAAAGGCAGGTCCTTGCCTGCAGGAAGGTCCCACCAGCACCTTCCAAAGACGTCCTCCAGGGGCCCAAGCTGCCGGTAATGACAGTAGGACCTCTTCGGGGCCCAGGGCCCATGAGACACACTCACGTGCACAGGTGGCTCTGAGGGCACGGGGTCACCATCCCGTGTCACGGCAGGGCACACCAAGGCCGGGGTGGCCCGGGACCTGCCCAGCGCGCCGTGCGGTAAGGATGTGGGAGCCCGGGTGAGACCCATCCGCCCGCAGCAGGGTGTGGGCAGGTGGCTGTGATGAGCCGTCGGGGTGGGGGGCGGGGAACAGGTGAGGGCTCTGAGGGCCAGACCCCAGAGACCTCAGTGGAGAGGTGGAGCAACAAGGGAGCCTGCCTTTGGAACATGCCCACTCGACCTCCCAGCAGCCCGGCGACCCTGAGATCCAGAGGGACCCCCACATCCTGCTCCGCCCCACCGGGGATGTTCGCCCCTACAGCACCAGGACAGGCCCCATCCCCCTGTCCTGGGCCCACGGCCTCCCCAAACACACTCTCTAGGAGCAGGGTGTGCCCCGCCCTGAGCCCCTGCCCAGGCCCTGGGGTCTGCCTCCTTTTGCCTGGGACCTGTCGCTTCCCCATCAGGGACCCCAGGCAGTGAGTGGTGGGCAGACTCTCAGTAAATCTTGGTGGACGGTCTGAGGGAGGTCTCTTGACACGAGGCACCTCACGCCAGGCCCAGCCACCGGCGCAGGGGCACGTATCCCCGGGCCGGGTGCCGTGGGAGCCGCTCCTATGGCCGAGGGGCACCACACACGGCCGCTGCAGCCGCCCTGAGCCCCTTCCCCTCTCTGGGCCTGAGGCTGCGTCTCCAGGAGACAGAGGATAGCTGGGCTGGCTCTGGGCTTTCGGCCTGTCGCACAGGAGGTCGGGGGTCGCTGCACACCCCGGAGGGGAGGGGGCACGAAGGGGCGGCGGCCCAGGCCTCCGGCAGGGAAGAAAGGATGGAGAGGCCGTCCTCAGAGCAGTGTCCGCCCCGGGTGAACGTCACGGGAAGGGGAGAGGGAAGGAGGACAGAGGGCAGCTGGTGCCCACCCCTCCAAGGCCCCCCACGCAGCTTCCCAGAGAGACTTGGGGGCTCAGGAGGAGTAGGGTGGGTCTCGGCCTACGGACCCCAGGCCCGTCCACGGCACCCGGGCCCTGCTCCCTCCCTGGCCCCTGCCGCCCCAGGAGACCCCAGGCCCAGCCTCTGCAGTCCCCTCCTGCTGCACAGGCCCTGGGCCCCTCTCTCCTCGTAAAACGTCGGAGCCGTGCTCCGTTCCAGAGCAGGCCCCTCCCGCCCTCCTGCCGTCACTCCTGGCAGGCGCTGCAGTGAGCTCACTCATTACATAAGGCATCCGAGCTATTTCTTGGGGGACTGAGCTCCCCCTACACGGGGCTCCATTCCCCCCTTCCCTCTCCAACCATCAGCCATCACCAGCCAAGGGCATCTGGGCATGAGAGGCAAAACCCCCAGGCTCCCAGGGCGCCCCCCCGACCCTGCGTGGGGAGGGGGCTCCCCCCACCCCGCAGAACAAGGGTGGGAGAGAAGAGAGGGCAGCTCCTTCCAGATTCCCTGGGAGGGCTGTGGGCAGAGACGCAGCCCCACCCCCAGCCTCAGGCGTGAGGGGGAGGAAGGAAGGGATTTCCCCAGGGCACGAGGGTTCTGCCATCACCAGTCACTGTCCCAGGGATGGGGATGGGCTTGCCTCCCTCTGGGTCTGGGGCACCTGGGTCATCCGTGGGCCCGGATCCCAGCAACATGTCCGCCAGGACTTGCGTCTCCAGAGGAGCTGCAGCATTTCCCTTAGGTCAGGACAGAGGATGCCTGGCTAAGTGCCACTGGAGGCCCCAGCAGGACAGCCCTGCTTTCCAGAGGGGGGCACCGGCCCAGGAGCCCCTTGAGGCTGCAGGGGTCCTCCCAGGGGCAGAAGGGCCCGGGGACCTCAGACCACCTGCCTCATTTCTGTGGCCGGGTACCACGCGGACGCAGTGGGCCCCCCAGAGGACACAGCTGAAGGGGTGTCCAGACAGCGTGTGCTGGGCATTTCAGAGGGCCGAGCCGGCTCCTGGCCTGGAGAGGAGCAAGACAGGCCCCCTCGTTGCCTGGAAGGAAGCTCCGGGAGGGGCGGCCGTGGAGCCGGCGGGGCCGGGCCCATCGCGAGCTTCTCCCACGGGATGCCCCTTTCCCGCTCCTCTGGGCCCGGCGGCCAAGCTTGGGGCCCTGAGCTGTCCGCCCCTCGAGGCCGCTCGGTGGCCCGCGCTCGGGCCCCGCCTCGGGGGAAAGTGGCCCCGGCGCCGCCTCCCGCCAGCCCCGCCCGGAGGAAGCGGACTCCAGACGCCCCCGCCGGGAGTCCGGCGTGCACCACGCCCTGCTTGGGGACAAAGCTCCCGGCGGGCGGGCAGAAGGGACCCTGGGGACCGCGGGCCGGCGGGTGGCGGCCAAGCCGGAAGCCCCGCGGCCCCTCCCCCGGCTCCCAGCCCCCGGCCTCTGTCCTCCTCGAGAAACGGAGAACGAACGAGACCGTGTTTTCCTTTCTTTTCAGAGACTCGCGTTCTTGGAACTTACACCCTCTTGGGTTTGCTATTTTTACCCACCCTGAGCCTTCCGGTCTCCATGGCGACGCCTCCAAACAGCAGATTCCAGGCGGCAATGACGTCACCTTTCCCTTTCCTGCCGCCCAGGCCTCCCATCGCTGCCGCCACGCGGGGCCACCCGGCTGAGCCCCCGTGGGCCCCGCCGCCTCCCCGTGCCCGCTGCCCGCTGGCCAGGCCCTTCCCCGGGCCCCTCCGCCCCGGGCTCCCTGCCACGCCGCTGCCCTGTGGGAGCTGCCTCGGCCCCAGTGGCCCCTGTGTGGCCCCTGTGGTGACCGTGCTGGGGCCGTGCCGGCAGCAGGAGCGCTGGAGGCCCTGTGGCCTGGTCTCTTAAGTGCCAGCTGCCCGTGGGTGTTGGTCCCTGGGTGAGGCTGTCACACTGCCCGGCCCCGGGGCTACTGCCCTCCCGGCTGTGTGGCCCACGGGCCTCAGGCTCCACACCTTGGTCCTGGTCTGGCTGCAGGACTGGGGGGCCTTGGTCCCTCCTCCTGGGCTGAGGTGTCCTGCAGTTGGTGACCAGGCTGTGTCTCTATCTGGGCTACACTTTACCCAGCTGTCCCTTCGAAGCCCAGCCTGAGGGCTGCCCTCAGCCCAGACCGAGGGTAGGGACACTCAGGACTGCAGGTCCACACCACTCCTGGGCACTTGCCCTGTCGTGGACCCAGACGCTTGCCGAAACGGCTGAGAAGTCTTGGCCGGGCCTCGCAGGACGGGCGAGTTCGGCGTGGAGAGCCCCGCGTCCCTGCCACGGTCAGAAGAAGGAGTTCTTCCTCCGGCGGAGGAGTCCCAAAGAGCCAGGCCCCCCAGCCCCTGGGCCTGCAGAGGCTACCTTGCCTGGTGGGATGCCGGGGTCCCCTCCCCTAAGCAGGGCCTCTGCCTCCCCATTGCCCCACAGGGCCTGGGACGGATAGTATGAACCCCAGCCCCAGCCAGAAAGCAGACACTGGGTCTGGGGCCGAGGAGAAGGGGAGCAGGCAGGGCTGCAGGGGCGTCGTGGGGGGTCAGAGCCACTGGCACGGGCCAGGCCGGGAGTTGGGGCCACACTCTGCGCCGCCAGCACCCAGAAGGGCAAAGAAGACACTTCGATAGCTCATTAGCTGCCGTCCCTGCTCCCAGAAACAACATCGCAGGAAGGTGGTTTCAAGGCTCACATTCCTGCCCTCCTGGCTGCATTTCAGGTACGAAGTCCCAACTCGCCTCCGTCTGACACAGGCAGGCACACTCACAGGTCTGGACAGGAGGCAGGCCGGTGGGCGGCCCCGTCTCCAGAGCCCCACACAGACATGTTCACGAAAAGCTGTGCAGAGCACTTTCCTGGGGGCCACAGGTGGGCCTTTCCACTGCTCCCCCAGGAGCCTCTCCACCCTGAGGCTGTGTCCTCAGGCCTGGAGGAGGCCCTGAGAGAGAGGGCCCAGGCCGGAGCAGACCCGGGCCCTGAGCGGAGGTGGCTCGGGCAGGGATGCACATGTGGCCTGTCCAGTTAAGCACCTACCCCAACAAGCTCCGTCTGGACCAGAGACACAGGGTCTGGGAGCTGTGGGACAGTGAGGGGCAGGGGGCAGGCTTCACACTGAGGGGCGTGAAGGTGAAGGATGGAGGACCTGTGGCCCCAGAACGGGTCAGGTGGCCGCCCCGCCGTTACCGCAGGCACCGCGCGGGACGCTGTGTGCCTCTGTCCTTCCACCCTTCTCCCTTGGATTTTTTTAATATTTTATTTTATTTTAACTTTTTTTGGCCGCGCTGCATGGTTTCTGGGATCTCAGATCCCAGATCAGGGATTGAACCCGGGCCACAGCGGTGAGAGCCGCAATCCTAACCACGAGGCCACCAGGGAACTCCTCCCTCGGGGCTTTTATGTAAGGCTCAGACTCCTGGGACAGCCACTGCCCCGCCCTTGCCTTTGCACCCTTTGGACCCCCGCACAGGGGGCCCTGGTCTGAGCTCTGGTCAGCCAGACGCATCCTGCCCAGGCTAGGACCCAAGTGCAGGCCGGGGGCTCAGGCCCTGAGGGGCAGTGAGTGCTTATGGGTGAGATCCCATGCCAGGCGTGACTGTGAAATTGATTTCTTCCCCCAGGTTTATCAAGGGCCAAACTGTGACAAGCAGAGAAGAATTCCTGTTCTCAAGTGCTTACAGTTTCATGGGAGACAATGAGAAATTAAATTTCCATATGTTCTATGTTAGTCGGGAGTATATGCTCTTAAGAATAGACCAGGGTGTGGCCCAGTGGGTAAGGCTTTGTGCTCCCAACGCAGGGGGGCCAGGTTCGATTCCTGGTCGGGGAACAAGATTCCGCATGCACGCCGCAACTAAGAGTCCGTGTGCCGCAACTAAGAGCCCGTGTGCCGCAACTAGGAGTCCGTGTGCTGCAACTAGGAGTCCGTGTGCCACAACTAAAGAGATCACGTGTGCCGCAACTAGGACCCGGCGCAGCCAAAAATAAATAAATGAAGACTAGGGTGAGGGGGGTGGGATACTAAGCAGAGGGGCGTGCGCAGTAGGTGCAAAGGCCCTAAGGCGAGGGCACGCTTAGGTCCCACTGGGGTCCACACAGAGGGGTGGAGAAGGTAGTGAGAGGAGTGTGGGCAAACCCAGCTTTGCTGCCCCCGGGGGATGGGGGTTTGGGGAACCCTGCTCTGAGCCGGCCTGGGAGGCCCCCAGAGCCACAGCCCATCGCTGGCAGGTGGGGTGGAGCAGCTGCCGGGTGAGCAGAGGATGAAGGGACGTCCTGTACCCAGCACCCCTGTGCCTCCACTTCGCTGCTGGGAAAACTGAGAGCGAGAGAAGGGGAATCGATTCGAAAGACACAGGCTACTTCTCGGAACATTTGTTCCCAGTCCCGCCCCCAGCCTGGCACAGGGCAGGAGCCACCGGCCAATGGGAGGGCCCTTGCCAGGCCCAGGCCAAGCCCCTCTCAGCCCCTGGGCGGCCCCTCCCCACCCCGCCCAGGGCCCCGCTGCCCGCTGTTCTGGGCACAGCGCAGGGGTTAAGGAACAGCCCACTTCAAAGGGTGGGGCTCCCGGCTGCCACCCCAGCCCCACCCCCAGTCCCACAGCCGCCGCAGGCCTGGCATTGGCCTCCGCCCAGCACCTTCTCCAGACCGGTCCACCTCCAGGCCAGCGCTGCCCAGCAGGCTCTCATCTCCGTGAGTAATATTTAACTTGGAAGGGCCAGCGGACAACTGCAGGGGAGAAGTTCACAACAAGTTTGGATTTCGATCCGCTTGCCAGGAAGGAGAGGGGGAGGGAGGGAGGGCAAAGTTGAGAGGAAGAAAGGAGGGCAGGAGGCGGGCCTGAGAGACCAGCACCCCAGGGAAGCTCGAAGGACGGGGCCCAGCACCGCCCAGCACAGCCGGCAGCCCCTCCAGCCTCGGCCTCCTGGCAGGAAACACCCCGGTCAGGAGGAGCCTCAGGATTCAGCTCTGGGGCAGAGAACACAAGACGTGTGTGCACACACACACGGAGACAGACACACACACACGGAGACAGACACACACACATGGAGACCCAGACACACACAGACACAGACACACAGACACACACAGAGACACACACAGACACACAGAGACCCAGAC
>NW_020837953.1:51767898-51830224 GCF_003676395.1 Aethalodelphis obliquidens
GTGGTGCCGACAGCTTGGAGAGGCCCGAGTCTCTGTGTCAGTGTCCTGTGGCTACTGCACAAATGACCCACCTGGGGCTTCAAACAACGGGATCCACTCTCTCACAGTCTGGAGGCCAGGACTCCACACTCAAGGTGTCGTAGGGCCCCGTGCCCTCTGGAGGTGCCGGGGAGACTCCTTCCTGCCTCTTCTGGCCTCCTGGGGTTCCAGGTGCTCCAGGGCTCGTGGCCACATCCCTCCAATCGCTGCCTCTGCAGTCACGTGGCTTGTCCTGTGCGGCTGTGTCCAAACACCCCTCTTCTTGTGAGGACACCGGTGATGCTGGATTCAGGGCCCACCCTGACCTAGACGGCATCATCTTAACTTGATTCTAGCTGCAAAGACCCTATTTCCAAACAACGTCACACTCACAGGTTCCCCGGGGACACTGTTCAGCCGCCTAGTACCCTCAAAGCTTGGTCCCTGCTGGACTTCCGTACCCCACAGGAGAGCTGACATGGCGCCCTCTCGCCGGCCCCACTCATCCTCGGATTCCGGCACCCCCGAGGCTCCGGGGACACCGTGGGGGCAGAGTGCAGGCTCGCCTACCCAGGAAGGCACACAGTACCCTAGCCCTACAAGTCCCACTGAGGGGGTGGGGACGGCAGGGAAACCCAGGCAGGCGACAGAGGCAGGGAGAGTCCAGAGGGCTTCTCTGCGGAGGGGGCCCCAGAGGAGAGCCCAAGGGTTGGCAGGAGTGGAGACATGGGGACAGGCAGAGCCGGTGTTGCTGCACGCAGGGCAGCAGCAGAGGAGGGGGGTGGGTCGGGAACAGTGGGGACCTTGAGGGAGTGACAAGGTTCGCTATGCATGCTGGGAGAAGGTGGCTGTCCAGGGAGAGGTGGTGGCCAGGATGGGTGCTCGGCCGCAGGCTGCTGTCTCTGCCACGCCGGGTCACCCCGGCTCTGTTCTCGGTGGAAGGGTCCCCGGCTGCCCCGTGACTTTCAGGCTCTTAAAGTGGAGGCTGGAGGCCGAGCTGGCCCTTGGCTTTAGCCTGCTGACCGTGGCAGGTCCCAACCATGGACGCCCACCCCTCTGTAGCCGTGACGAGGGTCCCTGAGGAGGCCAAGGGTGCCCTAACTCCCGCACCGGTGAGTGGGCCCTGCGCGCACTCTGCTGCCCGACGGACCCTGCGATGTTTCCCGGGCAGCTGTTTCAATCCTGTCTGTCTGGCGCGTTGCGTGCCCGCGAATGCACTGCCCGGCTCCAGGCAGCTTGCCCTCTTGGCACCCACAGGCCAGCAGGTGTGGCCGCGTCAGGAGGCCGGGCTTCAGGGAGGGGGTGGCCCAGCCCTTGAGGCCATCCTGGCTGGCATGGGCACCGACAGGGCACCCACACGGAGCACGTGCCCCCGGCGCCCTGTTCCACTTGGAAATTGGAGGCTGCGGTGCTCTCTGGGGCTGGTCGTGCCCGCCGGCCTCAGGCCCTGCCCTGCCCGCCTGTGCCGTCTTGGCTGCCCCGATGGCAGAGCTGGTCCCAAAGGAGGGTGTGGGGAAGCCAAGTGGGGCTCAGACCTCGCCAGCCGGCCCTGGGCCGGGGTCCAGCTGACAGGTATCGCCCGGCCGGCCCACCGTGGAGTAGAGGCATCAGCGCCAGTCAGTCAGCGGCAAACTCCGCTCCGTTGGGGGGGAGGACAGAGCACAGTCACCCTGGCTCTAAGGACACCAGGAGCCCAGAGGTATCGGAAGGTGCTGGGGAGGGCTGGGCCCCCGACCAGCTGGCCACAGATGTTACCCTGATTCTGGGAGGGGAGGGCGTACCTGGCGCGCCATCGTGGACAAAGCCAGAGAGCATGGGGGGAGGTGGCCTCACAGCTGGTGGGGCCGCCACCCCTGCCCACTGGCGCTCTTTCTGCTTCGCTGGAGGGCTGCCTCCTCCAGAACGTGAAATATTCTCTGTAAACATAAACTTGGCTTGTAAAAATCTTGTCCCGCGGTGCCAGCCTCCGTCCCGATCAGAAATGCTTCTCCAGCCAAGCCCGCGGCCTGTCACTGCAGCAGGTGGCTCAGAAAACGGGAGCCTTTTAATCACGTTCAACTTTTAAACTTCCTCCAGCCCCCCCTCCCCCCCCCCGCCACCGCGTCTTGCTGATAACGCCAGGACAGCTGGGGCAAGGTGGGTCCCCGTCCACCTCCAGAAGGTCCTCGTGCGGGCTGGGCAGGCGGCGGGCAGCTGTCGGGAAAGCGGCAGCCAAGGGGATGGGGCTCCTGCCGGGTGCCGGCACCTGCCGCGAGCAGGCATACGGGTCACCCCGGCTCTGTTCTCGGTGGAAGTGTCCCGGGCTGTAGGTCTCAGTGGCGATGGGGGAGTTAATCCCCAGCAGCTGGATGAAACCAGAGAGAAGCCCCCAGGAGACAGCTTTGACATGTCGCTCTGGCTCTGCCATCCCCAGAGCATGGATCCCGAGGGCCTCTGTTCTGCCTGGCCTGGGGTCTAGATCCCATGCACCCCCCAGCAGCCCAGGGTAAATGAGGCCCTTTGGCGTGGTTAAGGCCAAAGGAGCATGAGTGCCCCCCACCCGCTGTGCTGAAGGCCAGAGCCAGGCTCAGCCAGGCCCTGACAGCCACCGGGGCCTGCACCTCCTCGGGGCACCTGAGACCCTCCCTGCTCCTGCCTCAAGCTGTCTGTCTTGGGCTGGGGCGTCGGCTGTGTGAGGTCTGTACAGGCAGAGGCCAGGACGCTGAAGACCCCAGGGCTCAGTTCCCAGAGCCCTACGGGGGAGGAGCAGCTGCTCACACAGATGTCCCCATGCGGCTTCCCAGAACGGCCCCGACAGTGGGGCATGCGCCGGCCGTGGAGGCCTGCTGGGGCCCCGTCTGCCTGCGTTCCTCCTGGAAGTCCCCACGGCTGGCGCTCAGAGGCGCGGTGACAGTTCCAGGAGAGGCTCTGAAGCAGCGGAAGCTGAAGCCAGAGCCAGTGGTGCCGTGTCTGGGAACCCCACCACCACCCGGCTCGTCCTGCACACCTCAGTCCCATCCTGGGGCCCCCAGGGCACAAACTCTGCACCGACAGGAGTGGCCGAGGGTGCCTGGGCGTCTGCTGCCACCACGTGGCGGATTGCAAGGTCACTGGACGAGAATGCCTGGCGCCCGGGGTGTCACAGAAGCCCCCTCAAAGGCCCTCCACCTCCAGGCCCCCGCCCCTGGCCCAGGACTCGGGCGCTGCACTTGGTCGTCTCACATTGCTTTTTATTTATTTACTTATTTGGCTGCACCGGGTCTTAGTTGCGGCACACGGGCTCTAGGTCCCTGACCAGGGATCGAACCCAGGCCCCACCCCCCACCCCGCATTGGGAGCGCGGAGTCTTAACCGTTGGACCACCAGGGAAGTCCCTCTATTTCTTAATTAAGGGAACTAAGCTCCTTCCTTTTGTAAGGAAACGGGGAAGGATCGCCCGGGTCGTCAGAGCTGGACGCCCAGGCTCAGGGCTGCCGATGCAAAGGGAGGTGGCAGAGCTAGATCAGGCCTGGAAGCGGCGGGTGGGGACGCCAGGACCCCCAGCTGTCTTCCCGCGCAGTTCCTCCTCCTAGAAGCCGCTGCAGACCCCAGGCCTGAGGGGTGAGGGCGGCATCCCCCGGCTCAGCTGGAAAATGACTCCCTCAGGGCAAGGCAGCCTCCCGACCTCAGTGCCGCCTCCGCGGTGGACGGAGGAACCCTGGCCTCCGTCTCCCCAAAGGTTGGGGTCAGGATACCACCCTCCGATAGTGCCACAAAGGGGAGGTCACCTCATGGCCTGCGGAGCAGGTCGTGGGGTCCCCAGGGTCGGGTCAAGCGCCCACGTGGGGGTGGGAGTTGGGGTCCACAGCTCACGTCTGGCCGTGCGGGGATTGACTAGGGGGTCCTGGGTTGCGTTCCGCCCTGGCGAGCCGGGAGTGCCCGGGGCGGGGTCTGTGCCGGGGGCGGGGTCTGTGCTGGGGGCGGGGTCCGGCGCGCGGGCCGCTCATTTCCGCCGGACGCGCTGGCTCCGGGCGGATGGAGGCGGCGAAGAGGTCGAGACTGAGACTGAGCCGCCGGAGGCCACCCTCGGGGGTCCGGTGAGGCCGGGGCTGGGGGCAGCAGGGAGAATGGGGAGGCTAGTGTCCCCGGCCGAGCAGTGGCCGGGTGTCACGTCCCCACGTGCTTCCCCGAGCCCGCCTCGGACCTGCCCCGCCCCCCCAGCTCTTCCCACCCGACCCCCACCCGCGGAATTCTCACCTCCCCACGCCGAGCTGCACACCTGTCCCCCCCGCTGAGTCCTCTCTCCTGTGCCCTCCCCGCCGGCTGAGTTCTCACCGCCCCGTCGCCCCAGGTCCCCGAGCAACCCCCCCGGTTCCCCTCCGGACGGCGGCGAGTGTGCGCGGCCGTGGGCTGAGCTGCTGCGCGCCGCGTATGCGGAGCTGAACGTGGACGGCGAGCCGCCGCCGCTGCCCGCGTTCCCCGGCCAGGTGCGTGTGCAGTGGTCCCTGCGTGGCCCCGGGTCTCGGGCTGGGGCGGGGCGGGGCGGGCGCGGTCCGACGACCCCGTCTTGTAGGAGCCCAGGCGCAGCCCTGAGCGCGCGCCCCCGGAAAGCTTCATCGTGGGAACCGAGACCTTCTCCTGGACGCCCTTCCCGCCGGCCCCGCGGCGAGGCGGGGACCCAAGCGACTGCGACCGGGTGCTCCGCGAGGCCCTGGGGCGCACGGGGTCCTCCGCCTGGTCCCCCCAACGACACCCCGCGCCCGAGCCCCGCGGGACCTCCAGCGCTGAGGAGCAGCCGTCCGTAGAGGGGTTGCCGACACTGCAGAGCTGCCCCATGTGCCAGGCCGTCTTCGCCCCCAGGTGAGTGGCCCCCCTGGGCCTTCCCTCCCCTCTGCTGCCACCCGGTGGCTCTTTCTCTGGAAACCACAGGCAGTTTCAGAAAGCTAGGGTAACTGAGCGCGACTTTGGCATTCTAAAGTGATATTTCACGCAGAAAAAGTGGGCAAGCACAGAGACGGTGCTGATGAGCCAGAGGGCACAGGGGTGCAGGTCTGGGGGTCTACTTCCTGGTCCACCGGCCTGGGGCCCTGCTGACAGGCTGCAGCCGCCTGGACGGGGCCTCTGAGACTCTGCAGCATGAGGGCAGGGAGGCTCTGGCTCCAACCGGGTCCACCCTGACATCCGGGAACCGGGAAGTGACTGGCATCCCCGGGTGGACTGCCTCCAGAGCCAGTCCAGGCTGTGGGTCACTGAGCAGTTTTCTGTTACAGCCCCTCGGGCACCTTCCCCCGTGGGTGGATTGCCAGTTTTAAAAACAAGATTTCGTTTCTGTGTCTAGAGATACTTATCTCTTTTTAAAAGTCTAATGTATACTTTTATACCTTTTTAAAAGTAAGGGTGGTGGAATTGGATTTTGCTAAGAAGTCCCAACTGCCCAGCTTGTGGGCCACATGTCACAAAGCCGAGGACACAGGTGTGTGTGGGGGGTCATGGGGGTCAGGACGGCAGGAAGGAGTTTGGTCGGATGAAGGGGGTGGACGGCCGGTTTCGGTAGCTGGACGTGCTCTGCGTGTCCCGTGGCCTGGAGAGTGGGTTCAGTTACGTGCCTTGTCTTTGGTTTTCCAGAAGTAAAACCAGCCCTGGGGGGTGAAGGGAGTGGCTTATAGAACTAGCAGCTGATGACACACAAAAGTCACCAAACCAGTGATCAAAACGTGTGGCACAAAACTGCACAGGCCTGCAGTCAAACATCCAGGCTCCTCCAGTGGCGACACTTCACTGGAGCCAAGCTTTTGGGGGCCTGGACGGCTGGGGCTGGGGAGAGTGAGGGCGAGGGGTGAGGAGGTGGCTGTCCCCAGGGGGGCCTGTGGGCGAGGCCCCCCAGCCGGCACAGGTCTGGCATGGCGGGGGCGGGGGGGGTGCAGTGGGTGTGGCAGCCGCGCTGAGATGCCCGTGCTCCTCGTAGCACTGGAAAATTTTTCCCAGACCCAGTGTCTCACCGAACACGTCTCTTGCCTGTACTGATGCTTCAGGACAGTTGTGGGCTGCAAACACCAGCTCTCTCACCAATTTTTTTTTTTAAACATTTGTTTATTTTTGGTGCATCGGGTCTTAGTTGCAGCACGTGGGATTTTTTGTTGCGGCGCGCGGGCTTCGTTGCCCCGCAGCATGTGGGATCGTAGTTCCCCGACCAGGGCTCGAACCCGTGTCCCCAGCATTGGAAAGAGGATTCTTAACCACCGCGCCACCAGGGGAGTCGCCCCCCAGCCCCGCCTACGGGTCCTGATGAAGCCGCGAACGCGTCTTACAACACGGAGTCCTCTCGATTCGCTGCCGTTGGAAGAGCGTCTTCTTGGCAGCAGGCGTGCGGCCCAGCCCCTCCGTCCCGGTCCAGGGGTGGCTTTTGTTCTTGGATTACTTGTTTTTCTACACAGTCTAAAAAAGGACTCCGAGATACGTTAGAAAGAAAGTTCTAGTCTGAGCTCTTTAAGCAGTTAGACTGAGGCTGGGCAGAATGCCTCGGGATTGCAGAGTAGGTGTCAGTGCGGTTGGGTCCAGGCCTCCGCGTGTCTGGAATGCTTCTAGCACGTTCTTCCCTCTGATTAAGAAGGAGAGAGCGGGCCCTTGCCGGGCCACACCCCGAACCTGCAGGGTGAGAGTGGAAAGCGCCCCCCCCGCGCCCCTCCACCCCTGGGGCAAGGGGACAGGTCAGGCCATTAGGGGACAGAAATGGGACTGTCCCACACTTGCTTTCAGTGATTCTGGGGACTGTTTTGGGGCAGAGATGGAAGCCCTGCCGCCCCTCGGAGCAGAGGGATGGGCTGCTGGGCCGCGGGAGGTGCGGGCGGCCTGGGCGCCACGGGCAGTGAGACGGTGCTTGTCTTTCTTGGAGCCTCGCGCTTTCCGGGTCACTCAGAACCGTTTGTTCTCTGAGATTCTTCTCTGACCTGAGGGCCGTCATGTACCACGTGTGTGTGAAAGCCCCTCGGGGTCCGTGAGCTCGGGGCTGGTTCCGGAGATTGGCTCTCACCCGCCACCTGACGTGAGGACGGGAAACCAGATGGGCACCGTGTCCGCGTGATGAGACCCAGGCCAGCCCGTGGGGTCTCACGCGCTCCGAGGCCCCTGGAGGGTCGGAGCAGAGCCCCTTCCTGTGCTGGGCCTCCCGTCCACGCACCGGGCACGAGTGGGAGACAGAGGCAGAAGCTCAGTGTGCAAAGTGGACCCGCCACGAGGCTCCTGTTGGGGTGTGTGAGGGAATCCCAGACTGTGTCCCCACCGAGGGACAGTGCCGGGCAGCCCCCGGACGAGGTGACCCGGTCCAGATCTTAGGGTCTTCTGGTGGCCTCGGAGAAGGCACGTGGAGGGGCTGCTTCCCAGGACGGGCTGAGGGGCCTCTAGGGACTCGAGGAGGCACTGACCGGGGGCCTCAAATCCCCAGGAGGGAGCAGAAGGTCACCCGGACTGGCAGGGGCTCCCGTGAGCAGCAGAGGCCGCCGTGGGCGTGCATCAGGGGAGAGGCCATGGCCCTCGGGCTCAACCGAGCCACGCGGTGAAAGGAGGTCATTTCAGGCTGGGCGCCAGGACGTAGTGGTGCAGGGAAGGGCCTGTCTGCTCTGGCCAGGTGACCAGCTTGGTCTGCCGAACGCCTGGCTCTGCCGCCCTCTGGGCACCGTGGCTGCAAGCTGACCGTACATGGGCCACCAGCACATGGGGGACGGTCATTCCCGGCCTCTCCTCCTTGATGGCATCAGACGAGGTCAGGGATGGGAGGCGCCCGCTGTGACCGGCGCCCCCTCTCCCCTCCCCCACCCAATGCCGAGGGGCTGACCCGTGGGCCGTGGAGCCCCACTAAGTCCTCTTCCCCAGAGGGGCCGAGTCCCTGAGTGAAGAAGATACATTCTCAGGTCTGAGGCGCACGCCCACCTTCGTAGTGACCGCCCTCCTAGTCACCAGCGCTCACGCCTTTTCTTTTCTGGTTGCCAAGCGGGTAGTTTTCGAAGGAAAACTTCGGAGGGAAGGAGGGAAGGGACGCATGGGCATTTGTTGGTGCGGACACACCTGGTGGGCTTGTCTGACTGATGAGACAGAGCCCCCGCCATGGGGGGTGGGGACCCCGCCCTCCACCTGGGGGGCCCCGTGTCTTGCCCACGCCCTTTACTTGGGACTTTCTGACACAGGGTTCCCCTCAGTCTCAGACGCAGGTGCCAGGTGAGCCTGGGAACGGGCATCCAACAAGCCTTCTGGGCGCCCTGGGGACCTTGGACCCAGGAGCAGGGTTTGGAAAGGCCCTTTCTGGTTGGGGGGCCCCCTCCTTGGTTCTGCCAGCCGAGGGCACCGTCCCCGTTTCTCTCCAGCTACTCTTTGGTGCGTGGTGAGCACCCAGGAAGGGCGTGAAAGCGGGTGTCGCGTGCTCTGGCCGGGCGCCCTCCCTGCCCGTGACCCTCTCCTCTCCTCGCAGGCTGACCCAGCTGGACATTGAGAGCCACCTGGCCCAGTGCCTGGCGGAGAGCACGGACGACGTGGTGTGGTGAGCAGCCCGGCCCACGGCTCCCCCTCCACCGGCTGGGCCACTGCCCCTCCGCCCTGCATCCCCCAAAGCTGTGTATTAGAGCGCGTCAGCGTGAGGCGTTCACGTCCCGCGTCTGTGTTGAGGCCAGAACATTGGGTCCTTTTTCCTTTTGGGGTGATGCTGAGCAGCGTGGTGACTGAAGTGGACAGAGCAGCCCAGGCAGGTGACAGTGTCACCAGCGGTTCGGGTGTTTGTACCCAAGTTGGCACAAGAACGGACGCTTTGCTCACCTCCGACTCGCTCACATTTCACGACCGTGTTTTAACCCCCGGGTGAACCTGCTCCTTCTGCAGCTGTAGGTTACTGCCAGCAAGGAAGGCACTGTCACTGGTGCCTGTCATCACCCGCAGGGGTTCAGAGCAGCTCCCCTCAAGTCGGGAATTCACGGGGAGGGACAGGCCCGCCTGCCGGCCTCTTGTGTGAGCTGTGTCTCGTTCGTACTCTCAGTGCCCACGGGAAGCAGGGCCAGGGAGTGGGTGTGGGTAGTTTTCCTTCCGGCGCTGTTGGCCCACAGGTTCTGGAAGAGCCTCGTCTCCAGCACAGCCACAGCGGCCGCAGCACCGGCGGGAGGGAGGGGGTAGGATGTGGAAGCCTAGGGTTAACCCCCAGAAGTTGGTATTTTCCTTTCAAAAAGGGCTTCAGACGAGCCATGAAAAGACACAGGAAGCGTCAGTGCACATTTCTCAGTGAAAGGCGCCAACGTGAAAAGGCTACACGTGTGGTTCCAACTCTAGGACCTTCTGGGACAGGCAGAAGCCATGGAGACGGTGAAAAGACCAGTGGTCCCCAGGGGTTGGTGGGGAGCGGGCATAGATAGGCAGAGCACAGAGGAGTTTAGGGCAGGAAAATACTCTGAACTACAAGGGTGGTTACGCAATACGTGTATCGAGCCTGGGTCCAAACCCACAGAATGTACTGCTCCCGGGTGATGCAGCAGAGCAGGTTCTTCCCTGGTAGCAAATGCACCCCCTACGGGGATGCTGGGAGACGGAGGCGGCAGCGGGGCGGGGGGGCACGTGGGAACTCTGTACCGTACCCTCACTCTTGCTGCGAACCTAAAACTGCTCTGAAAAATAAAATCTGTTTTTAAAAAGTGGCTTCAGGAGCCTTTGCTCCTGGAGACGCCTACTTCTAATGAAAACGACAACAGCACGCACGGTCATTAACGTCTTTAATAATGTGCAAGACACGAGCGGGTGTGGCCTCGGTGGGCACCCCCTCTGCAGGAGGAAAGCCATGGCCACGTGCGCCGCCATTCACTGTACAAACCACAGGGACGCGGTTACCTCTTTACAGTTCTGACGGCCCCAGTTTCCAAGAACCGTATCAAAAGGACACTGTATTGTGACTGGAGCCGCTGGAAAATGTTAATGATTTGTTTCCAAACCCCGCCTCAGCACACCCTTCACCTTCAATTTATAAAAACAAGTGACTGTGCACAAAATCTCCCCTCCCCAGGAGCACAGGTCACGCACACGTCTTGGACAGGAGCAACCGCACTGGTGACCGGGAAGCTGTTTGGCAGCACCGCAACCTTGATATAAATGCCTTAGGTTTGAACAGATCCGTGGCCCCTGTGCTGTCTGAGCAAAGATGTCACCATACCTGATGCAGCACGCGACCCCTGTTGGGAGGAAGGGGGCTCCTGAGGCCGTCCGTGACCCTGTCCTGGGCAAGCGGGGTCTCCCCCGCCCAGGCGACCTCGCAGCCCTCACGCGTGGCTCCAGGACGACGTCACCGCGGGGCTGCCACGCCCCTCAGGCCCAGGCAGCTCTGACTCTGGTCCGTGGTCCCTCATTTCCGTCTCTGGAGGTGGGTCCTTCTGGTCACAACTGGGGTGCTGGTTGGGACAAGCCTACACGTTCCATGGACACTGCTCTGCCACCGGGGTCAGGGGCCTGGGGAGGCTGGCGTGTCTGCGGAGGGTCACGGTGAGGCCGCGGCTTCTGTTATCCTTTAATTACCGTGATCCGCCCGAGGCCGCAGACACATGGAGAGAAGCAAGGCCTAGGGGTGTGTGGCAATGTGGGACATCCGGGGACTGGTGTCCCCGAGGGCGGGCAAGGCCCCTGCCCCCCCCCCCCCAACAATCTGCCTGTCCCTGAGCCACACCTGACGTGTCAGGGACTTGCAAACCCACGATCTACCTCGTTCTAGAAAACCTCGGGTTTGGCTTTTCACTTACGAGGGTGGCCGAGTGACACGCGCCCCCTTTGCAGATTATGGGAAGTGGGGGTGAGCCGTGCCCAGGGATGCGTGTGTGAGGGTATTCCAGATTTACTGTTTCACTTTAAGGCTTAGGACCCATCATACATATATCTTTTAAAATTTCTAATTCTGAGCATCATTATTTCTGATAAAAATATTTTCCCAAAATCTGATACGTAACACAAGACGTCACATAGGCACTGCTTAGTGTTTCCAGAAATATATTTTGTGCGGATTTAGTTTTCAGATTTTTTTTGTTTTTTGGTCTACGGGTGCTTTGGTGAGCCGTGTTTTAGAACCTCTATGATCCAATTTTCCTGGTCAGTCTAATGCCTGGGTCGGGACCAGCGGTGCCCACCTGGTGAAGGGGGGACCTGGGCGTCAGACCACAGGGGCTACTGACGTGCTCGGTATGAAAATACTTGTTAAATATTAACAACAGGAACTTACCAGGATTTAGAAAATGTTCCGAATTTGTAAAAATGCTCCATTGCAGTGGGTCCCCGCAGGCACTTACACTCCCGTCCCCGGCCCGCGCCTCCTCCGGGTGGGGCTGTGCCTGCGACGCTGGGCGGGTGCCACCCGCGAAAAAAAGGCATCAGAGGGAAGCTTCAACATCATCGGGACACTTTATTCCTCAGGACGTTACAGGCTAACTCTCCCGGCGGAGCAGGTCAGTTCTGTTTCTGTGGAAAGTGTGCACCTTCGAAGTCGGGGACACTTCCTCCCTCGGACACGGGCACCGCGGCCTCCGCGGCGCAGGCCCAAGAAGCAAGTTCCTCTGGTGCAGGCGGCCGCGGGCCGCATGGAGGGGCTGTTCTGCCCGGGCCGCCAGCACCCAGCCCGGCATGCATGCATGCGCGGTGGTCGGGGACAGGCCCGCACCGGCTGCCCGCGTCCACGACGAGAACGCGGCGCCTCACGCGGACTCCTCGGCGGACAGGAGCAGCGGGTGGGTGTATTCAAACCCTTCAAACTCCGACTGGTCGATCCTCTTGAGGACGTCCCTGTGGGTACCGGACAGGGCAGGCTCGACGGGCCGCGCGAGACCCCGGCCTGCAGCTCGGGATGCCCCGCCCCCGCCCCCCACGCGAGACCCGCCCACGGCCACGCCCCCGCCGCTCAGGACGCCCCGCCCGTCCGGCAGGTCTTACTCGTCGTCCGGGGTCAGCTGCACCGGCTCGCTGGTGAACTGCGTGTCGAAGTTGTCCAGGCCGTAGTCGTCCGTTATCTGCGGCTGGAAGGGCGGCAGGGCCTGCTTCTTCCCCAGCTGCAAGAAGACACGCGGTCAGACCCACGCGCGCCGGCTCAGCGCCCGCTTGGAGTTTGCACAAACATAAACCACGGAATCGAACAGAAGAGACCGCCTTTAAATATGCCTCATGTTTAAAGACCGATTGTTTTTCTCTTAAAGTCCAGCAGGAAAATTTTCCAGTCATAAAAACCCTACTTGAGCTGAAAAATGCTGGCAGCGCAGGCCGTGCGGGATGTACCTGGGATGGAGCGCAAGGTCCGGCCACCCACGCGGGATCCCACGCCATCTGGGGTTTGCGCCCCCCTCGGCAGCCCCACCACTTAAACCAAAGGAGGCTAGTTTGGGGAAGTTTCTTCCTTTCTTAATCTGGGAACCCAGGTCATAAAGGAGCTGGGACCTGGCAGGGACGCCCACACTGGAACCCCTTCTCCCAGAAAAGCCTTAAGTGGCCATTTCTATGGTTTTCTTTTTATATGTAAATTTATTTTTGGCTGCATTGGGTCTTCATTGCCTTGCAAGGGCTTTCTCTAGTTGTGGCGGGCGGGGGCTACTCCTCGTTGCAGTGCGCGGGCTTCTCATTGCGGTGGCTTCTCTTGCTGCGGAGCACGGGCTTCAGTAGTTGTGGCACGTGGGCTCAGTGGTCATGGCTCACGGGCTCTAGAGCTCAGGCTCAGTAGCTGTTGGCGCACGGGCTTAGTTGCTCCGCGGCTTGTGGGATCTTCCTGGACCAGGGCTCGAACCTGTGTCCCCTGGATTGGCAGGCGGATTCTTAACCACTGTGCCACCAGGGAGGCCCTCTATGTATTTCTAATCCCAATGGGATGCAAGGCAGTAAAACGCTTGTCAGGTGGGAAATGGGGCGTCTCAGGACCCAGACTCTGCTTCCTACTCGACATTTAGGAGGATGAGACATGCTCATGCCTAGAGAGGGTGAGTCGCGCTCTGGGGCAGAGCAACTCAGCGCCACACCGCTCACAGTGAGGACGGAGGACGGCGAGGATGGAGCGGCCCCCACGTTCACACACTCGGTGACATAACCCACCCAGGTGTGCGCTGCGCACCTGTGCTGGGCCAGGCGCACTCCTAAGAACACAGATCGAGTCGTAAGTGAGAGGTAAGGTCCTGCCCCGCGGGGTCTGCGCCCACCCACACCAGCCACGTGTGAGCCAGCAGCCAGCCCTGCAGCCCGGAGCCCTCAGCTCTCAAGGCCCAGAGCAGCTTGACTCAGGAAGAGGATGCCCCAAGCCTTTCGGGACGGGCTGCCCCCTTCCCTTGGAGGGTCTGCGTGAGTGCTGAGCCTGGAAACCTCCACCTGGGTGGGGCCTCCGTGGGACCCCGTCCAAGATGTGGAACTGTCCCAAGGCCCCGTGTGGGGAGCGAGCGACAGCTGAGTCAAAAATAAGCCCCCAGCCCAGCTCAGCTCACACGGGCTCTTTGCACTGTGGGACCCAGAGCCATCAGGAACTCCAGTTATAGCAAGAGAAACAAACTGGGCCTGGAATGCTGAAACATGTTCCATAAGTCTGGGGACTTGGGAAGGATGAACGCAGGTTCTGCTGGCGAAGTTGGTGCATGAAATGAGGATGCCACAGAAACAGACGAATCCTTCCCAGTAATGCCCAGGTGTCAGGGCTGAGGCCAGCGCACCTGCCAGAGCCCCGGCAGAGGAACGCCTGTGTCTGTCACCCGGGGGATGCAGGAGCAGAGGGAACGGGCCGACCCGCAGGCAGAGCGGGGTCACCAGTGTTCGTGTGCGTGCGTGTGTCTGCACACCCGTGCACACACTGCAGTCACAAGGCCCCGGCAGCTGGTAGGGTTGGGCCACGCCCTGGGCACTGTTACGGGGACACAAGGCCTGCCCTTCTTCCCTGACTTCCTCTCATGTGCAAGTTTCCGTATTCTTCTGTATGTATGAAATACATTCTGGTAAAAAGTGAAAAAAGGGGGCATTTCTTACACGATTTTCCCTCCCTCAGGTCTCAGGCTGCTTTAGAAACATTTAAACAGCAAGAGTCAGAAAGCCCACGAGGCAAAAGCACAGCTGGGTGCTGGCCTGGGGTCCTCTGAGCCCAGCCCCACCCCTGCCCCTGCTCTGGGGGCCAAGGCTGCCTCAGTCCGTGGCAAAGCCCCCCGGAGTATCCCATACACAATGTCACCTCCTCTTCCCTCAGTCAAAAGCAGTGGACGAGGGACTTCCCTGCTGGTGCTGTTGATAAAACTCCGCCCTCCCAGTGCAGGGGGCCCAGGTTTGATCTCTGGTCAGAGAACTAGATCCCACACTCATGCCGCAACTAAGAGTTCGCATGCCACAACTAAGGACCCCACGAGCTGCAACTAAGGATCTGGCAAGCCACAACTAAGGAGCCTACCCCCACAACTAAGACCCATCGCAACCAAATAAAAAAAACAAAAACAAACAGTGGACGAGAACGGTGCCACCCGAGTGATGTCCTGTGCGTCCCACCACTTAGCCCTGCGGTGTTATGGGAAAGAGGAGGCTGGCAGAGGACGGGGGTGAGGGGTGGCGGCTCCGGTTCTGAGGAGATGGCCTGAAGAGGTGAGGGAGCGGTGGAGGTCGGGGAGGGGCACAGCTATGCAAAGACAGGAGCGGACCTGGTATGTCGGGCGTCGAGGGGATCACGAAGGCCCAGCAGAGGAGGCCGTTGCTGCTAGGGGCCAGGCGCGAAGCCGGGGACCAGCCCGGGTGAGGGTGGCTCAGACCCAGGTGGCTGCAGTGGGGGTGGGAGAAGGTCCAGGCCCTGGAGGTTGAGTCCCTGAGGCCTGGGTGGGTCAAGGTCCACTGCAGGGGGGAGGGGCCACGGTGCACCGGGATGTCCTATTGGAACTAGCTAGCCAGCCAAGCGGAAACATCCGGGAGCTGAATCAACTCAGGCGGATGGCAGCGGTCACAGACCGGGCACCCCGCCACGGGACCCCCCAGCATGGCATGGGCGCCCAGGCAAGGCTGTTCCCAGGACCTTCAAGAAGCAGCCCCCGCCCCCAGGGGCTCGCCAGGCCCCCTCCTTGTTCTTCAGGAGTTTCCAGATGGCTCCCCGCCCATCTCCACCCATCGCACCCCCCTCGAGGGCCGCCCACCGCACGGGGCGGGGGGCGGTATCAGATTCCGCGCTGCTTTACCAGGTCCCAGTCTATACTACGGAAGAAAGCGTGAGACTTGATGTCGGAAAATCCAGTCTGCGGCCGGCAGCCGAGCCTCTCCTTAGGGTCCTGGGGGTCAGAGTTCAAATGAGGACCAGTCAGCACAGAGCAAGGCGGCCCCTGATTCCCGTGCCCAGCAGGGGAACGGGCCTGCCCTCCCCGGGACCCCCCCCCCCCCCCGCCGGCCCAGCACCCAGGCGAAGGCCAGACGTTCCCTTCATTGGAAACGCTTCCTGCCGGCAGGTTAAGCTCCTCCGGGAAGTTCCTCTTGGCATCGTTCCTCGTCGTTACATTTTGTCAAGCGTGAACAAGCATCCGTAGGACCAAGGAAGGACGCAGAGAGCCACACCCACGCCCGACACTAAAAATGCCAACCAGCTGGTGGAGCCGTGGCCCCAGTAACAGAGGAAGGGCCGCAGCCACGGCTGGCTCGGCCGCCACGGGGGCCACAAGCGTACCTTGTTTAAAAATCCTTTCAACACGTGGGAGGCCTTGACCGAGAGGAACCGGGGGATCCGGATGGGCTTCTCCAGGATGACTGCAACGACCCGGACCGGGAGGTGAGAGCCAGCCCCCTCTCCGTGCCCGGCCCCGCCCGCCATGTCAGCTCTGCCCAGCAGCCAGGGAGCCGGCGGCCCGCAGGGCACTGGGAACCCTCCTGAGCAGGCGGTTCGGGGCACTCGTGGTGCCCTGGGCCCCGTCCTACACCCCAGCAGGGTCTCGAGGCCGCAAAGGGCCCTAGTGCCCACGGTCACACGTGCTCACGATCACATACGAACCAACGGTGGCTCAGCTGGCCCTGCGTCCCCACGTCCACGGGTGCCAGAGGCCACCGTGGGGACAGCCTCGCCCTGAGCCCCAGCATGCCGGGGCTGTCGGTTCTGGCCCGGGGCCCAGATTGCAAGGAGCCGTGGCTGGAAGGGGGCAGCACTGTGGCTCAGCGCAGCCGCTGCCCGGGACTCATGTGCGCACCTGGCATGGGCGGAAGGGAGTTTGGGCTAAATCGGGACAGATTCTCTTTCCCGTGGGCGTGAGAGTGCCGTGTCCCCCTAGCCACGGCCGTTCCCACACCCACGGCCCGGGCTTTGCTCCCTGAGAGCCGGTCGTGGACGGGTGGCCCCACCTAATCTGTGGCAGCCGTGGGGACCAGCCTGGGGACCTGCACCTCTGAAAGGGGAAAACCCGCAGGGTGTGGAGTCAGCTGGACGCACGGCCCGCGCACCTTGGAAAAGGTAGTCCTCGGTGTTCATGTCGGGGTTGTCGGTGATGATGTCGAAGGGGGAGCGGCCAGCCATCATCTCGAACATCAGGACGCCCAGCGCCCACCAGTCCACACTGAACCCTGGGAGAGAGTGCAGGCCTGTCAGGCCGGGCCTCTCCAGTTGTGCTGTCCCGTCACGGGGCGACAGTCATGACAGTTTGCGTTTCCTGAACCACAGCTGAGGATGCATGTCCCCAGCGTCTCCCAGGCAGCCTGGCCTCCCCTCTGTCCACTGTCCCCGGGACGCTCGGCTCCCCCTTACTAGCTGCAGAGCTGTCTCCAAATCGAGGCAGTCCACGGACGGCCAGCTGCTCCCAGGGTCTGCAGCTGTCCACCTCCATCACACACGGGGTCCCCATCCCGGGCCAGGTTCTAGACTCCCTGCTCTGGTCCACAGCTGCCGTCTGTCCTTCTCTGGCTACTAAGTGACTTCAACCCTATCAGCCTCCTGGGTGCCCAGGTATCTGAGGGTGCGAGAACTGCCCACCCTGCCTACCCGCCCCCCGACTGTTAACAGCAAGGGAAATGTGTGGAAATATTCGATGGTATATTTGGGATGTGAAAACAGCAGAACCCAAGGAAGGGGTGACAAGCTCCAGTGTCCATGGGGGCTGTGCGTGGCTCTAGCGGCTCTGGGAACCCCCTCCAGAGGGCGGCACCCACTGACTCGGGACACCCGCCTCAGCTCTGTCTTTACTTTGTCTTCTCCTGCCCAAGCCCTTCGGGCGCCTTGACCAGAGGGATCCTGTCCAGTGACCTCGCCAGGGGACACTCAGGTGGACACACAGGACAACAGCTGGGGACTGAGGCCAGTTAGTGGCTTGGGGCTGGGACGAGGTAAGGTGTGCGTTTTAGTGCCATTTGGTTAGGAAGCCCCGGCTGCTGGGCCACGGCCCCAGAGCCCCTGGTTGGGAGCCCCCGCAGGGTTGGCCCCAGGCAGGCCCACCTCCCTCTCTCTCTGCTCCGTGGCCGAGTCCCCAGGGAGAGGAAACTCCCAGGGCTTGGGGCGCGCTCCCCCGCCTCCGCTGCGCCCAGCGCCCTAGCGCCCCGCCCACGCTCACCGTACTCCTCTCCCCGTAGGATTTCCGGGGCGATGTAGTTCGGGGTCCCGCAGAAAGTGCTCGTCGTGTCACCGGGGCCCAGGCCTTCCTGTAGGGATAAAGCCAGTTACCAGGAGGGAGGGGCCCGCCGACGAGAGAACCAACAGAGGACCGGTGACATGGGGGCGGCCAGAGCCCGGCAGCCAGGACGAGACGGAGGAGGCGCTGGGTTGCCCGGGACCCCCCAGAGGCAGGCGGGGGCAGCGGGCTGGGAGCCCACCTTGCACATGCCGTAGTCCGTCAGCTTGATGTGACCGTCAGCGTCGAGGAGGACGTTGTCCAGCTTCAGGTCCCGATAGATGATCCCTCTCTCGTGTAGGAAGTTGAGCGCGATACAAATCTCAGCAGCGTAGAACCTGGGGAGGGCGTGACACCCGTCATCAGCAGAGAGAAGCCAACCAGGAACCGGGACAGGGGCCCAAGCGCACAGACGCCCCGTATCCTCCGCTGAAGAGCACGTGGGCCGACAGGACAAGGCACGCAGCGTCCTCGTGGTCAGGGAGACGCACACCAAACCCACCATGAGACGTCACCTCGCGCCCACCAGGACAGCCACTCTCCAAACCCCCCAGACAGAAAAGAACAAGTGCTGGTGAGGATGTGCAGAAACTGGAAGCCTTGTGCACTGCTGGTGGGGATGTAAAATGGTGCAGCTGCCGTGGAAGACACTACGGAGCCTCCTCAAAAAAATTAAAAATAGAATTGCCATGTGACCCAGCAATACTGCTTCTGCGTATATATCCAAAAGAACTGAAAACAGGGACTCGAATGGTTATTTGTACCCCCATGTTCACAGCAGCGCTATTCACTGTGGCTAAAACACAGAAGCAACACAAGTGTCCATTGTCAGATGATGGATAAACAAAATGTGGTCCATTGACACAATGCAGTAATATTCTGCCCTAAAAAGGGAGGAGACTCTGACACCTGCTCCGGCGTGCGTGGACCTTGAGGCCACGATGCTGAGTGAAATAAGCCAGGCACGAAAGGCCACATCCTACGTGATCCCGCTTCTACGAGGTCCCTGGAGGCGATTCATAGAGACAGAAAGTAGGAGGGTGGCGGCCAGGGCTGGGGGAGGGGTGGGGAGTGAGTGTCTCATGGGGCCAGAGCGTCGGTTTGGGAAGATGAGGAAGTTCTGGAGATGACGGTGGTGATGGTTGTAAACACCATGAATGTGCTTAACGCCACTGAGCTGCGAACTTACAAATAAATAAATGCACCGAGACAGTCATTTTATCTTACGTGTATTTCACCACAATTAGGAAAAGAGGACAGGAGCGTGTGGGGCTCGCTCTTCTCCAATGACTACCCGCCTCCCCCCAAAAAGGATCTACGGTGACTCATGATGCCGCGTGGAATTATTTTCCAGTGAGGAAATGAGGAAAAGAGAAAAATATGGAAAACAGGAAAGAGCTACGTACGGGGTGGAAATAAACGCCCCACCCGCCCGTGAGGCCAAGGCTGCGCGGCGGTGATGGGGTCAGTGTCCCTGAGAGTCATTTAGAAAGAAATGGAGATGGTCTTCCTCTTCCAGGAGAGCCCCTGCTGTGCATCCGTGCAGATGGCGGGGAGCGGCCCTGCTGTCCAGGCGGCTAAGCTGACAGTCGGGACGTTCACCCCGTTTCAGAAACAGGGGAAAGCACGGCGCCACCGCACACACAGCGCTCCGGGGGGTCGGCCACTCCCAGGACCCTCCCGGCTCTGGCCTGGCCCCTGGCGGGAGGCAGTGACCCCCTGTGCCCCTTCCCCAAATCCACTTCCCTCCTCCCGACCCCCCAGGCTCCCCCCGGCCCCCGGCTGCACCCACCTGGCGTGCTCCTCGGGCAGCTTCCTCTGCCTCTGCATGTGAAACATGAGGTCGCCCCCGTTGACGTACTCGATGACCAGGAACAACCTGTGGGACACGTGGCGGGGAGGCCAGGGTCACAGGCGCGGCCGGGACCCCCAGGGGTCCCCCTCTCTGGCCGGTCACCCTCCTGAGAGGCCCAGGGAAGGCGGTGACCGGGGCTGCCCGCCCCGCTCTGGGGTCAGAGGGGAGCCGCTCAGCTCTGACCCCAATGCAGTAAAACTCAGGAGAGAAACTCGCCACTCGCTGCGTCCAACACAGTTATTTGTTCTCCCAGGGGTGCCAGGCCTGCCTTTGGTTAAAAAGGTAAAAATAAGGCAGGGCTGGTGGCCGGAGGCCCACGGGGCAGGGAGGGCACCGTGTGTCTGGGTGGCCGCAGAAGGCCTCCCCAGGGAGCAGAAGCCCGGGTGGTGGGGGGACGGGAGGGGCCACGGGGAGGGCGGAGAGCTGAGGGACCACCCTGTAGGCCAAGGGGAAGCCAGAGGGCAGATGCACAAACCAGGTGATGCGAAGGACCCTCTGGCTGCCGTCTGGATGCACCCCAGGGAGGGCGGACGGGCAGGCGGAAGGGGGAGGAGGTGCCTAGGTGAGAGCACAGGTGCGCTGGCCAGGAGGGCCTGAGGCAGAGGCCGCAAGATTGCCAGTGGGCTGGGCAGCCAGGAGGGGAAGGAGTGGGTGGGGCCTTCCCTGAACAGCAGGTCCCAAGGGGGAGGGTCAGGCTCGCTGACCTGGCCACCGGGAGCGATGCCGGCTGCCCTCCAGGAGGGGTGTTGGGGACAGCGGGGTCGGGGCTGCCGGCGGGAGGATCCCTGGGATTGACAGATCCGTCCTCCGGATGCAGGCAGGGCCCTTCAAGTCTCCAAATTTACCATTTACCATGTGGTTGCTTTTCTGATAAGATCCTTCTCACATTTAATAAGGTTCCATTTTCAAAATTAAATTCCCACACGATTTTCCAGAAATACCCTGCTGAGGGCAGCTCGCGGATTTTTAGGTCAACGGCTCCTCTGGGGCGCTTCTGTAGAGTTGGGAGCACAGACGGAGGGGAGCAAACCCGCCGGCCCCCCAGCCTGTCCGCATCCCTGATTCAGTGATGACGTCCTTTAACACGGGGCAAGTGAACGAGCTGCAAATCGCCTTCCAAGTCTCTGATTACATGTTTAGACTAGAAACAACTCCTAAATACATAAATAGCAGAAATGGAGACAAAAGCCTGAACACTGGGTGGGTAGCCAGAGCCTTCCCTGTCATCCTGGAGAAAACCCAGCTCCTCTGTGGGGGCAGGGCGGCTCCCCTGCCTCCAAAGGATGCTCCCGGAAAGGGTCCGGGAACCCTGGCCCCGACACGGGTCCGCCCGCTTTGCAGACACATTGTGCTCACGCACATCTTGCCTGTGGCCGCTTTCACACCACAACAGAGGTGAGAGACGGAAAAAGCTTGCCGACCGGCTACAAACAGCAAGGACAAACGACAGCTTGTTTGTACAGCCCCCGCTGACCGTCGGGCACTATTCCAACGTGTGTGCACGTCTGATCCTGGCAGCTACCCTGAGGGAAGTGCTATGCAGGTCCTCGACCCCTGGGGAGAGGCCTAACACCGAACAGTTTAAAAAAAAAACCATTTACTAACAACTCTGTGACATCAAAGCACAGGACGGTATTTGCCACCAGGACCTGGAATCATGCAGCCCCAGGAGGTGTGTTCATCCCAACGTGGGTGCTCCCCAGGAAACGGATGTGGCCGCCCACACAGGGACAGAAAGAAATACATCAGTTCTAGAGACAGACACCAGCAGGACGGCTTAGGGAGCAGAAGAGATTTAAGGGGACATTTAAGAACCCAGAGAAGAAGCGGCAATGGTAGTTTCCCTTCTGTATCCAGGGGAAAGACCGTCAAGGCAGTTTCAAGAGAAGCCGCATCTCTACGCGTGGACGCGGGGACACGTTCAGCTGGTCTGTGGCTGTCACCTGGGGCCCTGGGTCTCAGGTAACTTGCCGATCAAGGAATTTATTTCATTTGTGAAACTGATCAGCTACAAGAACAGAGCAGGATGGTTTTTTTTCTTAAAGCAACTGTGTATCTGAAGAATTTTTTCGTTCTACAAATAAATCTTAATACTACTTCCAACGTTTCACTTTTTCTTTTTCCTTTTTGGCTTTTACAGGAGTACACTGGATTTACAATGTTGTGTTAGTTTCAGGTGTACCACTTTCAGCATTTCTTTAGCGCAGAACCCCACCAGAGCCGCCAGGGGCTGATTCACTCTGATGACAAGGCTTTGTGTGACTCAGACAAGCTGGCTGCTATGACAAAACGCCCCGATGTCCATGGCCAAGCGCAGCCGAAGGCCGTCTCTGGGCTTCACGCCCGGGGCTCTGCCATGGCGCAGGCAGAGTTGGCACGTGTGTGATGCCAGGATGGGAAAGAAGCCACCCCTGGGGCCGAGACAGCAGCTTACGTTGCCTTGGTACTTCACAAAATGTGCAAAATATAGTAAAACCTCGCAAAACAGGATTCATCAAGAGCTGGAGACAGAAAGCGGAGTAAACACCACAGTCAACTCACAGGCTGGGACCAGGGCAGGAGCAGAGGCCAGAGGCCGGCCCTACCTGCCTGACCCCCATCACCCGAGGAAAACCTGGGATGTGGGGCCTGTCCGATGGCTGAGGGTGCCGGGGGCAGGGGAAGAGGGGACCGTGGCCCCATCTGCATGGGAGATGCTCTCCTCAGCTCAGGGATGAGTCAGGCCAGGCCCCTACCTCCCCACAGCCCCCATGGGATAAAACACCAGCCCCAGGCTTCCCTGGTGGTGCAGTGGTTAAGAATCCGCCTGCCAATTCAGGGGACATGGGTTCAAGCCCTGGTCCGGTAAGATCCCACATGCCACGTGCACCACAACTACTGAGCCCACGTGCCACAACTACTGAGCCTGTGTGCCACAACTACTGAAGCCCGTGCACCTAGAGCCCGTGCTCCGCAAAAAGAGAAGCCACTGCAATGAGAAGCCCGCGCACTGCAATGAAGAGTAGCCCCCACTTGCCGCAACTAGAGAATGCCCGCGTGCAGCAACGAAGACCCAATGCAGCCCAAAATAAATAAACAAATTTATATATATATTAAAAAAGCCACCAGCCCCATACCTCGCTCAGAGGGGACGCCGATGGCATGGGACAGTGTGCTGAGATCAAGAGGTAATGCCACATGGACACCAGCAGCGGGCTGCATCTGGCCCCCCACCCATGTCTGTCAATAAAGCTTTATCGGAACACTGTCTTTGTCTGTCTGAACCCCAGTGAGTAGCTGCCACAGAGACCATGTGGCCCTCAAAGGTGAAAATACTTACTATCTGGTCTTTTGAAAAAAAGTGTCGACCCCGCTGGTGTCAAAAATAACAAGAACAGCAGACTTTACAGCCCTCACAAAACGTCAGGCACTGTTCCAAGCACATCTGTGTATAAAACTTAACCTGAGAACCGTGCAGTAGGTTCTAGGAGTTTCCCTACTTTACAGACGGGGACACCGAGGCAGTGGAGGTGAAACAGCTTTCCCAGCATCACACAGTTACTGTCTAATAAGATCTGGTAGCGGCCGATCTGGATGAATCCAGAACGCAAGCCTGGAGCCCCACCGCCAGTTACCGACCCCCCATCACAGGGGTGGCTGCCCCCCAGTGGAGCTCAGGGACCGAAGAAAGGAAAAGAGGAAGCAGACAAGCACCTGGGCTCCCGACAATGAACGACAGACAGGAAAGGAGGCTGAGGGCCAAAGGGAGCATCTCGGGAGAGACCACCCTCATTCCCGGATGAAAATCAGAAACGCAAGGCAAGCCCCAGGACAGACACGGTCCGAACCAAAACCCTGAGTCAGAAGGATGCTCACAGCGATCGCGGTGAGCATGCAAACCAGATACAGCCCACGGCTCCGGGGCAGCTGCCTACAGAGCAGGGAAGCTGGCAACTCCAGGCCCAGAAAAACCTCCTCTCGGAGCGGGGGGACGAACAGCTTGTCTCCATCTCCCTGTGGACGGCGCGTGCTGGACGGACACACCACCAAGCACCCGTCTGCGTTCGAGGGCAAGGGGACCTGGCTAAGCCTGGCTCAAGCGCCTGTGCTGTCACACGTGAAGGACGCACGGAACGTGAACTCCAGCCCTTCCCAGACTCGGGAGTTGTGCCTCATGATGGAATCGAGCAAAGCAGGAGAGACCAAAACCGCGAAGCAGCTACAGAAGGACCGGCGGGAGGGTGGCACACCTAAAAGACATAACAATTACAGCAAACGCAGTTGGGCGGTGGAGAGAGGGAAGCTGCCCTCTGAAACACCACAGGCCCCAGCAGATTCAGGGAATCCTGCCAAGAGGTCATTTCAATGAGATTTAGAATGTTCCAGAGAGTAAAAAAATAAGGAAAATGCAGAAATCTAATAAAGATTGTATAAGGGGAACTATAGATGGATCAGAAAACGTCAATGAAAAACTCCTAAATAAGATCAGAAAACTGAATTCAAAAGCACATTAACAAAACTGTACACTAAGACCAGGCATGCGTTTCCCCAGGAATTCAAGGAGAGTTCAACCCTGGGAAATAGGTTCTAATGATACAATTCATCATTTTAGGAGGCCCTGAGGAGTAAAAGTCATAACAATCACCCCCATAAACGGTGAGAAGACCTTCGGAAAAATTCCATATTCTTTCTTGACAATAAAATAAAAAGAGGTGTAAACTTCCTTCAGACAAACTGTAACTCCACGCCGGTTACTGGCGTGTCTGTAACCTCCCCACTGGGAGTCTCTGAGCTGCGTTTCTGAGGCTCTGGGGGAGGTGGGATGATGGGGTCCAGGAGTCCGCAGGGGGTGAGCCTGTTCCCAAAAGCCAGACAGGGGCAGCACCTCCTTAGCCTCCAGCCTTGTCAGACGGGGCCCCTGTGGACCCGGAACTCAGGGCGATGGCCACAGGTGGAGACGCTGGTCCCTGCTGCTCCCTGCCTCCCCCAGTGCCCCTGGGCCCCTTGGCATAGCAAACGTCAACACATTTGACTGGAATGCCAGCGCGGTCTGGTTCTGCATTCCTGACACCCCGCTGGCCCACGGCAGCTGGCGCTGGGCCCTCAGTGCCAACACCAGACGCGTCCCCTTGGGGTCAGGAAGGGGACAGGTTTGTCCACCACCACCAGTCCCCAAATGTGGTAGGTACCGGCTGATGTCATTAGAGGGGCACGAATCGGGAAGGAGGGGGTAACAGCATCGTCTGCAGATGTTATCACTGCACAGCCGGAAATCCAAGAAAACCACCTGAAATTTACCGGAGAAAGAGAATCATGAGGCAAAGGGCCCGAAATCAATGTGCAGAAACCGCGTTACGTTGCTTGTTGCTCTAATGGAAGAAAAGGCCTCCCTTACAGTAGAAACAGAAGAGAGAAACACTCAGGACAAGATGAAGCGAGGAACTGAAAACTCTGCACGAAGAAAAACTAAGATCTCCCGAAAGAGCAGATGAAAAGGGAAACCACGTGACTGAGCAGGAAGCGCCTGCACCCTAAGGATGCCCCGTCTTCCTTTCCGGAGCTGGACAGGTTGACTCCAAAGTCCACATGGAGAAATAAACAGCAGAAGGGAAAACAAGCAGCAGAACGTGCCGGTGACAAGGCCAGGCAGTGCGCACAAAGCTCCTTCCTCCTCCACTCTCCTGCGTTTTGAAATGGCGTCAAGTTTTTTTGAAAAAAGGAGCTACCCTTTTACGTGGTTTCTGATGTCGTTTAATAGTTGGCAAAAGCGCAATTTCAGGCCTGGTCCTGACAGTTACTTCGACCAAAGGAGCCCCCACGCCCGGCTCTAGCGAGGCCCTGTCCAGGGGAGGCGTGCAGCTGGACAGGACGTCATCTCAGTCAGGCAGTGGCTGCGTGGGGCACCGGAGTCACCGCATCCCAACGGGATGGTCCGAGGACGCCCACTCACGGAGAGCACGTCCCACGCCCGTGCACGCCTGTCCCCAAGCACGCGGTAATAACATGTCCCCACCACCCACTTGCCCTGGTCTGAAAGCAGCCAGTCGCCACCAGATTAGGAAGAAAGAAGGAATCACACTCAGTGAAGGCCGTGTGTGGGCACAGCGGCAGGAGGACTCAGGCCCCTGCGCTAGGCGGACGGAGGCCATGCCCCAAGGGTCCCTCACTGTCCGGGGCTGTGGCGTGATCCACAACAGCTACCACAGTGTTTCCAGAGAGATGGAAACGATGGAAAAATACAGCGAAGTCCTGAAACCTCCTGAGTGTTCCGGGGAGTCTCGACTCACTTCTCCCCACGCGCGCCCTCATGCCGGGCAGTCTAGCCCAAGGGGCCCTGCTTGGTAGCCTGAGGGGTCAGGGCTGTGTCCGGACCGTTTTAGGGGATGCAGGGGATCCAGGTGGAGAACAGAGGCTGATGTGGCTCCACCCACGCCCACTGTCACTCAGCGCCGCGCTTTCTATTCCGGGTTTAAACTATGACTGGAACACAAGTACTGCCTTTGGAAAGTACAGTGACTCACGTTCCCAAGGAGGGAGCACCTGCCCCTCGAGGTCGCGGATGACTCCTGCCGCCTGCACGACCCCGTGGGCGCATCCTCACGCAGATGTCACAGGTGTCCCGTGACCACCACCAGGGCCCCCGGGAACCGGATCTCCCTGACCCTCCATCAGGAGCGGGCGGAGGTCAGACTGGGCCCGGGGTCTGCTCACCGCAGGCCCGCCGGCTCCTCACCGTGGCGACAACACACGTGGCCCCGGCTCCCCCTCGGCTCCCACTTCCCAGCCCCACGTCCACACCGCCCACTGGACACGTGCTTGCCCCGCGCCCCCAGCTCTCCACGTCAGACCCCGCCTGCCGCCCCGGCAGCGCCAAGCGTTCGTCAGTCCTGCCACGCTCTCCCTGGCATTGGGCGAACTCACCATCCTCGTCTCCCTCTAGGCCTCCCTCAGGCCTCCTCGCCCAGCAGGTCCTGCGCCCCCCGCTGAGGACCGTGGTGCTTTCAGAAGCCGTCCCACCGTCAAGCCTTTCCTCATCCTTCCCCGGCACAGCCGCCTCCCCTGGGACACACCCGTGCGACCGTCCCTCGTGGGTTCTGCCCCCACCCCACCCCGCCTTGGCGGCGTTCCCAGGGTACACGTGTGCGTTGTGGCCCCCCTATATGGGGCCCTGGGACCCCGTCCAGGCTGAGGTCTCTCCAGAGCTGCAGGTGAGTCCTCAGGTGCGATTTACAAAGGCCAACACGCAAGGCGTTTCACATCTCGAAGCCACCGGGCACCAGGAAGAACCGAGCTTAGCGTCTAGGCGGGCACCGCAAACAAGGCACAGCCGCTGTGTTCTTTAAAGGGTGAGAAGCGCCCGCGGCCGCACGTGAACATAGACAACCAATCGGCCAACGGTTAAAAGGCTTTACGTTGGAACAGCAAGTTGACTGCAAACACTTTGCTGGTGGCTTGCTCATCTGGGATCTGAGATCACGCAGAAGCGAGAAAAAGGTCCCCAAACTACAATCTAACGTGGGGGGCTGGGGGAGGGAGACATAGATTTCCAGCCACCATCTCTCGATCACCCATTTTCCCCACAATAGCGTAAACTGAAGCCGTTTCCCCTGTTTTGGCCATTTCGGAGTTAATTTTGGCTGTTGTGTAGAAAAGATGGGCTGTGTGGATACGAACAATGGTTTTTCCGTAACACAGATGTTTATTTTACACTAAAACCCCACTGTGGGACTTCCCTGGTGGCGCAGTGGTTAGGAATCCACCTGCCAACGCAGGGGTCATGGGTTCAAGCCCAGGTCTGGGAAGATCCCACACGCCGCAGAGCAACTAAGCCCGTGCGCCACAGCTACTGAGCCTGTGCTCTAGAGCCCGCGAGCCACAACTACTGAGCCCACGCGCCACAGCTACTGAAGCCCGTGCGCCTAGAGCCCGTGCTCCGCAACAAGAGAAGCCACCGCAATGAGAAGCCCGCGCACCGCAACGAAGAGCAGCCCCCGCTCGCCACAACTAGAGAAAGCCCGTGCGCAGCAACGAAGACCCAACGCGGCCAAAAATAATAAATAAATACATACATAAATAAATACATTTATAAAAAAATTAAAAATAAAACCCCACTGTACCATCTGCATATGTTTGTACATGCGTGGTGCTCTGTACCCTGTGTATACACGTAGCGACATTAGTGACTGTAATGCTCAGGGCTCCACGTCCATGAGTGAACATGGAACATGGCAGAGCCGGATGGCACTACTGGATTTGGGGAGAAAAAAGAAATGCTTGTTTTCTTCCCATCCGGAGACCCCCTTCCGATAACTGCTCATGAGAAACTGTGTCTTATTTACCAGAGTTTTGCTGGTGGCGGCCCGCGGGCGCAGCTCCGGAGTGGAGCGGGTGTCCGCTGTGTTCAGTGGCGCTGCAAGGGCTCCGCCGGCTCCCGGCACCACGGCAGGCCCTCGGGGCGGCAGCTCGGCGAGGAGCCCACGGGAAGAGTCGAGGTGGCCCGCACGCCCATCCCAGCCACGTCCCCGCCGCCACCCTGCCCACCCACCTCCCAGTTCCCGACTCCAGTGGCCTCGCTCCTCATTCACCAGCAGCAGTGGGCGCGGTGCCGAGAGCCGCCCAACGTGGGGCGGGGCAGCTGCTGGCTCCTATGTCCTCGCGGGCTCGGACGCGAGGTTCCGTCTGTTTGTTCCAAGGCCCAGCAGCCCCAAGAAGAGAGGCCCTTTCAGCCGAAGCTTACATCATTCACGGTTCCCCGGGAGCGGGGCCTTCCTGGCTGTAAACGTTCCACTGACGGACCCACAGCCACAGCCCCTGAGGTGGGCATCCCTGCCATTCCCTGTCCCAGGGCTGAGACGGGGCCCAGAGAGGGTGCCCTGTGCGAGGTCGCCCGAACAGTAAGGGGGGCTGGCAAGCGAAGCCCAGCTGTCGGCTCCAAGCCTCTGCTGGTACCACTGTCAGGAGAACCACAAAAGGCTTTGAAAGACCGAAATGAGGACGGGGTCTCCGGAGGAGCCAGGCTCTGCTGCCACCTCCCTCCCAGGGCACGGCTTCCGGGCTCTCCCTCCGTCTCTGAGCCACTTTCCAACCGGGTGCGTTCTACACCAACAGTGCCATCCACAGACTCGCAAAGGAAGTCTGCCTGGTGGGGCCCCTCCCGGCCTTCCGGCCGGCTCGGCACCAGGCATCGGCCAGTCCCAGGGTCCCCGTCACCCGACGTGTGCGGGAACTTGAATTCTCCTGTGAGCGGGCTGTAACCTCTGACGAGTCCCTCATTAATCAGTGAGTCACATAAACGCTGACACACGCTCACTTTATATCTGTACCAAGGACATGACTGTACCTTAAGAAAATTATCCTTCAACACCACAACTGCCTGTGAGGTGCCAGGTATGAACCAACTGCTGGGAGCACGAAACACCCCACCCGGCCCTGCTCTCAGGGAGCTCACACCGTGGGTGGTGGGGGACAGGCGTATATCATAAACCGGCGTCAAAGCAGGCACGTGGAAACAGCCCGGAAAGACACCTATCCGGACTAACCAGGTCTCAGGTGCTTCTAGACGTCACTGACGGATTCCATAGAAGTGGGAGGCAAAGGAACTAGACGCGGATGCTAATGGCTCCGGGGATGCCTCCCGGCTGTGAGTGCGAAGGCCGTACACAGCTTCTCACGTCAGTTTGGAAAGGCGCTACCGTGCGCACCTGCATCGTGGGGCTCACACAGAAACACCTGCGGGATGGTTTTTGTTTCCAATTCTAACCTTAACGCACCTGGGAACACGTGAGCCGGTGGATTTCCGGGACGTGAGTGCAGAAAGCGCTGTGCTCCTGTAACAGGGCTGGAAGTGAGGCTGAAACACCTGACCCTTGTACATCCACGCCCTACAAGTTCATACAGTGAAGTTAACTGAAAAACACAGCAAGACTCGTTTCACAATACGTTTAGGAAGCGTGGGGTTGGGGGGACACCCTCGGGCGTGCCCCATAATCCCAAGAGACCGGTCACAGCCAAAGAGAGGTGAGGAAAGCGCACCGGACACTATGCTGGGCCCTCCCGGAGCCCTGGGCGGGGGAAGAGGCTCGGCAGGCAGGGCGGCAAAGATGGACAGAGGGACCCAGGGGCAGCCTGGTTGCAGGGGCCTCGTCCACACGCCTAGGGGCCTGGACCGTCTCCCAGAAGCAATTGGGAAAGTGGTCGGGGGGCTCTGAAGCAGGTGATGGATACTTCAGATCTATGTTCTCGAAACATGGCTCAGTTCCAACGTGGGGGAACTGACAGCCTGGTGCCCCAGGGACCGGACGCCCCGAGGAGGCTGCAGCTGGGGCTCAGGGGGAAAGGGAGGGTCTGAGACCCACTCAGGAGGCAGAAGCACTGAGATCTGGGAAGGTGGCAACGCCAGTTCCGGTGGGAACAGGGGACTGAAGATCGAGAGAGGTGGGGTGGGTGCGGGGGGTGTCGGGGGGTGAGTCACTGCTCTGACCACAACGAAGCCCCGAGCAGAGAGTGGGCGGAGCAGGAGCGAGACCGTCGCGCAGAGAGGCTTGCTGCACGCTGGGCCCTGGCAGAGTCGGGCCCTCGCTCGATCCCTGGCTCCCTGCGCTGATGTAAACCTTCCCCAAGAGATAAGCGTATCTCACCGTGATCACACTGCACGAACAACACAGTTTACACGGAACACCTGCTGCTGGCTGGGAGTGTGGGACTTGGGCATGTGTTAGGTAGAGGTGCCTGCGTGACCCGCCCCCAGTAAACCCCGAGTTTCACAATTCCCTGTGGAGGGATTCAGGGTGTCCTGTGGGACTCCACAGGGAGGGACTCCGGGAGCTCACGCCGGTTTCCTCCCGACTTCACCCCGTGCGTCGTTTCCCTTTACGTCCTTCCACAGCAGTAAGCCTTAGCCCTGAGTCTGACGATGTGCCGTGTCCTGCAAGTTCTCCTAAGTCACCGAACCTGGGGGTGGGCCCTGAGCACCCGACCCAGAACACAGTAACTTTTCAAGTAAACAAACTGTGTGAGTTCAAGTCATCTGGCCGAGAAAATTCCAAACTGAGTGTACGCTGACTATCCTGGACCAGCAGTTCCAAACCTTTTTAAAGTAGAATTCTAATATGTACCAAGCTTCTAGGTGAGGCTGGTTAGTATTTATTCATTTATCCCACTAACCAGTGAGATCCATAAGCAGATAGACAGGCCCCCGCTCACAGTGGCGTCCCAATCCCCGACCCCATGCTTGGACCAGTGGGATGCTCAATAAATAATTTGTAAACAGAATTGAAGAATTGAGCTTCATTTGTATGAAATTTACTTAATATGACGCCGGCCAATGAGAACAACGCAGCTAGTCTGAGGAACCAAAAAGCCCCCACACCTGCAGACAGGAGGACCCTACAGACGACAGCAGAAACCTCGTGACGACACAGCCTCCACACGGTGCAGGTCAGAGAGCAGCAGAACCCCAGAAGCGCCCCCTTCCTCTTACCGACTTGTTGTCTGGAAGCAGGAGTGTAAGCCGACCAGGAAAGGGTTGCTGGATGCCTGCTCAAACACGTGCTTCTCTGTCTGTACCCAGTCAATGTCCTGAAATAGAAGCCAGGGAGTGTGAACACTTCACGGGCATATCCTGGAGAAGGGGAGGCAAGAGAGGAATGTCAGCTCTGCTTGAGGGGAGACCATGCAGAGAGGAGAAGAAAACGCCCGCTGAGAAATTCTCCCCACCACCATCGCCACCCCACCACTGTCACCCACTACCATCCGTCATCTTCACCTTCACCATCACCACCATCAGCATCTCCACCACCATCAGCATCGTTACCTGTCATCTATCACCGTTCACATTTCTCACTGTTTCTACCACCATCACCAAAGCCACCATCACCAGCTGTGCACTGGCCTCTGGGCTACAGGCTCTCCCGCACTGCCCCGTGTGCTGCCCATGGCAGCCTTGGAAAGTCTGTATTATCATCTCCACTTAAGACAGGAGGAAACAGAGAATGGAGGTTTCTCCAACACCCCACACCCACCTCCCAAGCACCAGCTCCCACGGCAGGGCTATCTCCCTCCCAATCCACCCTGGAACTTGGGGAAAACTCAGCTTGAGAGTCTCAGCTTTGGTTCCATTACAACCCCAGAAAGCAGAGTCGGACGAGAGTCCCCAAATTCCCCGGGTTAGACCTCTTGTCTCAGGGTTGGGAAGCGAGAGGGAACGGGATGCCTGCCTTCCCCTGAAGGTTTCTGGAAAAACGAGCAGACTCTCAGTGAGCATCCCTTTGGTGGCCAAAGACCGTCTGGGTTCCTCGTCCTGGGGCTGGGTCCTGACCCCTCTGCCCCTCGCTCCCGGGGACGCCCTGGCCGGCAGGCTCCGTCTGACCAGCCCCACCTCCCCCAGCTCCACTCGCTCGTGCAATGGCCACCCGGTGTCCGCACTCAGCGTCTCATGTGCAGAGCCGGCCTCAAACAGAGCCCTTGACTGTCCCTGTGTCTGTTCTCGCAGGCACCGGGCCACCCGGATGCTCAGGAAGGAAACGCCGTTGGGTGGGTGATGCCTCCTCCCCCACGCCCCCGGGTCCACCTGCCTCCCGCCTGCCGGACTCCCCACGCTAGTTTAACAAAACGCCACAGACCTCGAGACTCAAATCCTCCAAACTGTATCCTCTCGCTGCTCTGAGGCAGAAGCCTCTGGGCTCAGGGTGTGGGCAGGGCCCCGCGGAGGGTCCTTCCTGCACCTCCAGGGGACTCTGGCCCTTCTCCGCCTCTGTCTTCACAGTGACTTCTCTGTGTGTGTTTTCCTTCCTTCCTGTCTCAAATCTCTCCCTGCCCTTCTCTAAAAGGACACTCGTCACTGGATTTAAGGCCCCCCAGCTGATCCAGCATGACCACCGCAGGATCTGTGATTACATCTCCCCAAATAAGGTCCTGTTCCCAGGTTCCTGGGATTGGGACGGGGGCCACGGGACGGCAGCGCCTCTCACAAACGCACAGTTGGCCCACGCGCCACAGCCTAGGGTCTCGCTCCCCTGAGACCACCTCCGAGTCCGAGCTCCAGTCCCCGCCACGTGCGAAGATGCCGAGAGCGACCACAGCAGTAACTCTCTCTGGAGGCCTCTCCTCTCAGCGTTCTAGAAACCGGCCCTCACACACCATCAACCCTCCAGCCGGCCGCAGGCTGGGAAGGGGCTTGGAATCCTCTTGCGGGCTGCAACCGGCAGTGAAGACGCCGGCCGGACCCCGCACTTCCTGGGGCCTCCGCTGCCTCAGCTGTGAGGCACGGATGTCCCAACTCACCTGTGAGCTCAGCACCCAGGGCTGAGGGGCCAGCTGGGCGCTGTGAGCACTGCACAAACGCACTTGCTGGGAGGACAGGTCGGGACTCGGCGCAGCCCCGCTCTGCCCTCTGAACTGCGAGCCTGGGCCGGGGAGCCCGCCCGTGGCCCCCGCTCCACGGGCGCCAAGCGGCCTCATGGGTCAGCAGCAGCTGCACCGGAACAGAGTGTCTGCTCCCCGTGAAACCAGTTCTCTGCTTCTTAGGGACGTCACCCCCGTTCAGGGGTCAAAGAAACAGGTCAAAAGTACGTCAGGCCAAGAAGCCCATGAAAAGGAGCTCAACACGTTGTCACTATGGGAATGCCAATCAAAGTCACTTCATACCCACCAGGACAGCAATGGTCAAAAAACAGCAAATAGCAAAAGCGTCAGCAAGAACGCGCAGAAATTGGGAACCTCACGCGTTGCTGTTGGGAATGTAAAATGGCACAGCTGCCGTGGAAAACAGTTCCTCAGAAAGGTAAACATAGAACGACCCTATGACCCAGCAGCTCGCCTCCTGGGTAAACACCCAGGACGAGTGGAAATAGGGACTCGACAAATAACCGCACGGAGCCGTTCACGGCAGCGCGACTCAGGCAGCGACGCAGAGACAAGCCCAGGGCCTGTCAGCAGCGGACGCAGAGACAAGCCCAGGGCCCGTCAGCAGCAGACGCAGAGACAAGCCCAGGGCCCGTCAGCGGGTGAACAGAGAGGCCCGAGGGGGTGGATCCATAAAACGCAACGTGGCCGAGGCCTAAAAGGGAGGAAGGACGCGCAGATACCCGCTACCACGTGGATGGACCTTGAGAACACGACGCTCCGTGAGAGAGGCCGGACGCAGAAGGTCCCATAACGCACGGTTCCACTTACACAGAGCGTCCAGAACAGGCAAATCCAAGGAGACAGTGGCGGCCGTAAGGGCCGGGGAGGGGGCCGGGGGGCACTGCTCACGGGGACGGGGCGGGGTGCTGGCGAGGGTGGCCCGACACCGTGAATGCGCTGAACGCCACTGAACTGCGCGCTTGAAAGCGGTCAGCTGGCAAACTCGGTTACGTGTGCTGACTTCCATCCGAAGGAGCGAGCAGGCGGGCCCTCACCTCGTCGTCGTGGACCAGCTCCTTCTTCACCACCTTCATGGCGTAGACCTGATCGTTCTTCTTCAGCCGTACCAGCAGGACCTTGGCATAGCTCCCGCGTCCGATGACCCTGAGCAGGTCGAAGTCCTGCAGCCCGAGCCCCTGAGATATTTTGATCCCGTCCATCCCATCGATGACCGGCTTGAGGTCCTGAGGGAGGGAGGACAAAACGGGAGGAAGCGGAAAGGAGACTCGTGCGCGACGGGGGAAGACGTGGCGTCCGCGCCCCGGAGCCCAGAGCCCCATCCTGCTCATAAGTCCTGACTCTCTGTCCCAAAGGCCGCCGCCTCCACGCCACCCAGGAGCAAACCCCAAGAGCTTCTGGTGGAAGGGGCCGGAAATCCGAGAGCCGTCATCAGCCACCGGTGGGCCTTCTGCAAGCAAGGAAGGATGCTCGGGGCCAGTCCCGCCTGGACAGGCCGAGGAGGTGGCCGCAGGCTCACACACCCAGGGGCCATCGGTGCAGCGGCCGGAAGGCCACCTGGCCCTCCCTGGGGGGTTGCAAAGCATAACTTGCTAATGTCTGGAAAGACCTTCCAAAGCAAGTACCACTAGAAACTATATACGATGAAAGAGAAAGGCACCGTGATTAAGGGCACAAGCTCCCCTCCTGAGAATTATCTCTGGCAAGGATTCTCTGGTGGAGGGAGTTAGGTAACTAAGTGTTCCTGACTCACTCCAGACACAGAATACCAGGGAGAAAGACCTAGACGTCCAGGCGGGGACACTGACCTTGGGAAAGGTGTGGCCTCTCGAGGTGTTGCTGTTCCCTGAGGTCCTGTGCACAGAGGTTGAGCTCCAGCTGGAAATGTCCTTGCTCAGAACCACAACTTCCTGAGCCTCACTTATCACCCAGAGCCCAGTTGTGATGCTGTGATTTGTAACACCAAGTTCCTCTCTGTTCTAGGGCCCCATTCCTGGCACACAGCTCCTAAAACCTGGGGGGATTTCCTAAGTGCCGAGAGCCAGCAAGGTGTGTTTTGTTATGTTAATGAGGCAACTACAGGGAAGCCTCTAGGTCACCTAAGGATGCAGCTGGCTGCCAGGGGAACCAACTCAGGGATCAGAAGGTCAGTCCCATCCCCTGACCTCCCAGGAGGGGAGAGGGGCTACAGCCCAACTCCAGCGCCAATGGCCAATGATTTAATCATCGCACCTGTGTAATGAAGCCTCCGTAAAACCCCCAAAAGGAGAGGTTTGGAGAGCTTCTGGGCTGGTGACGTGGAGATCTGGGAGTGGCCCTCGCTCAGAGACCGTGGAAGCCCTCGCCCCTTCCCCACTCCTTGCCCTGTGAGCCTCCTACAGATGGCTGCTCCCGAGTTACAACTCTTTAAAATAACCCGGTGATCTGGTGAGTAAAATGTTTCTGAGTCCCGTGGGCCGTTCTCACAAATTAATTGAACCTGAGGAGGGGGTCGTGAGACCCTCCAATTTGTAGCCAGTCGCTCAGAAGCACTTGCAACTGGCATCTAAATTGGGAGGAGGGGTCTGTCTCGTGGGACTGAGCCCCTGACCTGGGGGATCTGTTCCCCGGTTGATGGTGTCAGAGCCGGGTTACACTGTAGGACACTCAGCGTCTGCTGAGAATTGCAGAGCTGCTGGGTAGTGTGGAAAGCACACACAGAAAATAAAGGCAGGCTTTTATGCAAATAAACTTTGACTAAAACTGCAGCCCTGGACCCGCTGTGCTGTCTGTGCTGTCTGGGTGGAGAGGACGTGGGAAGGCCTCACCCGCAGCAGAAGACGGTGCCAGGATTGGGCCCCCAAGAACCTTTAGGGCAGCAGCCTCTGGGGCTTCATAACAGACGTGCCCCTGGTGAGACCCAGCTGTGGGGCGGCAGGGCCTGTTCCCGGAGCTGTCATCTCCCCACTCCTCGCCACCTCTCCTTCACTGCCGCCCGACAGGCCGACTCCCCCACCACAGACACCCCATCCCCCCCAAACCAGAGGGCCCGTGGGAGCTGCCTGTGGGCGCCAACGTCCCTGCCACACAAGGCGCTGAGTCCCAGAGACGGGGACTCCCGCCACAGGGGAGGGGGACGGCCGCAGAAAATGTAAGAACCTGGGTGCTGGAGTGGGCGTGACAGCCAGGTCAGAGTGAGCCCACGCCCCAGAGGCCCGCTTTCTCTCAAAGCACAAGAACACGGGGTTTCCTTTGTGGAGGTCACGGGTGCCCCTTGTGGCCCACCGTGATGGCCTGAGCCACCGGTACTGATGTGGAAACGGCCACGCCGGCAGTCAGTGCCGTGGAAAGCTTCCTGTGCGCCGGGCATGGTGCTAAGCGTTTACACAATGCTCTCAGTTTACCCTCACGGAAAGGCGCAATCATTATCCACACTTGACAGAAGAGGATCCTGAGGTCAGAGGGGTCCCCTGACGCGGGCTCAGACCAGGCCTGCAGCTTGGGCTCACACAGACTCAGCCAGTGACCCCTCACGCCCAGTTCTGCGTGGGTGAAAGAGTACGTACAATGAGCACCATATGCTCACCTCAGATTCAGCAACGGCTCACGTGCTGCCATGTTCACTTGCTCTCTGCCCATTCGGCTGTACAGAGAGCACCTCTGTGCTACATGTCTGGAAGACCTCCCAGACCTCTGCCCTGGAAGCCTCAGTGTGCGCGATCCCCGATGCCGCAAGGCCGTGCTCCCCCCAGCCCTCCTCGTTCATATTCGAGTTTCCACGACTGCCCCAGAAATGAGCTAAAGCACCTGCAAACAGGACGCTGGAAATACCGACGAGCCGTCTGCACTCACCTCAGGTTCATCTTCAATGTTATCATGTTTCCGGGTTGAAGAAATATAAGCAACTAGTGAAGAAAGGAAGAAGAAAGCGGTGTTACAGGCGTCGTCGGGGACGCGGCCCGAGACCCCCACGGCCCTTGCCCCTCTGTGGAGACACAGTGGCCCAGGCCAGGCCGCCAGGCCAGCCAGTGCTCAGGGTGAAGGCCTGGCAGCCACTCTGACTCAACTAGAGACTTAAGAAAATGCAGCTTCCTGGGCCCCACCCAGACCTGCTGACTCTGAACCTCTGGGGCTGGGAACCTGCCTCTGTGACAAGTTTCCCTAGTGATTCTTCTGAAGTGACGGATCGTAAGATTCTGGTGTCTAGCCTTCCGGTCTTTGTTCTCATGGTACGCAGATGGCTGGCTGGTGGACGGGTACTTGTTACGGGTCTCCTTTACATGAGGTGCTGTGCTAAGGGTTTTATGCTCCGTGGCCTCCTGTCATCCCAGGGGATGGAACTCATTTATCAAACGAGGGCTAGGGCCCTTGCACACCCTTGTAACGGTGCACAGAACTGCAGAAGCTCAGAGCTGGGCCATCAGTCCAACTGGTATTCAGAGTCACTCTCTGAATGCTTCTTAGCATTAAAAAAAGTCTCTCCCCAACCAAAAAAAAAAGAGAGAAAGAAAGAAAGAAAAACAATCCACTAAAACTCAAGAACTACACAGTAGCCTGCAGTGCGCACTGCAGGCCTTTCCACAGAGATGGGTATCCATGGTGCCCGCTGCGCTACGTGCCTCTTAGAACGTCTGAAGTCGGCACAGAGGGCAACCCCGCCCCGGGCTCCCCAGGCAGCAGCACACAGAGACGTGGGCGCCCAGGGAAGGCCACCCCGCCCACTTCTGACCGGACGAGGGGGCCCTGAGAGCCCTCCCCAGTCCTGCAGCGAGCACGGGACATGCTCCCAGGTACTGGCCCCTGGTGAGAGGAGAGGATCTAAAAGGGTGCCCCGGGGGAAGGGGAGGCGGGCGGGTGTTCCCGGGGGGCGGGGCGAGCAGCCCCTACTTCCATCCGTCTCCTCAGAAGGAAGGTCCACGTCGTCACTCTTGTCGTCCACTGCAGGCTCCTGGGAAGGCATGACAGAATCCTGCAGAGAGACGGCAACACAGTGACCCGGCGGGCGCCACGACGGAGCTTCCGGAGACTTGTAAGTCACCTGTTATGTAACACACACTGTAACACACGTATCACTCAACTGTTACATCATCGCACTGAACACGGGAGGACGAGCACTGAAGCCACCTGTGAGTCCACAGGCCGAGGTGACCGCTCAGCCCCTCGGGCCGCGAGCTTCCCGGCAGGTGCTTTAAAAGCGCGTGTATTTACACAGTGACGCTGACTCCTCTCTCCCGCCCCCAGCCCCCATCACGCGTCGGCTGCAGTCAGGCCCCAGCTCCGGGTTCCACGGCTGACGTCACAATCAAGGAGGCTCCCTACTGGTGGACCCTGCGGCCCCCAAGAGTGCCGGGGGCTCCCAGGGCTCAGGAAGAGGGCCCGACCCGGACCGCGGACCTGGGCCGTCACCCTGCAGCCCACGGGAGCCCCCTCCTCTCTCTCGCGGGTGGCAGGGACGATGTCAGGGCCCCGCCTGGACAGAAGGAGGCCGAGGGCCCCTGGGGCAGTGTGGACACCCGCCCAGGCTGTGCCGGCCCCCACTCACCATATGCCTGTCGCAGCTCAGCGGGACGAGGACGTGGCAGCGCTTATGGACCAGCAGTTTGCAGTTGATGCACCTGTAGCCCTGCCTGGCGAGGCCCCATATCCTTTCACTGCACTGGCCACAGTACGCTCTCTGCACGGGACGAGAACAGCCGCTGTCAGCCGGGCCCGGTGCCCCCGGGGGCCCCGCCACGCCACGGACATGCTGCACCGTCACGACGCGCAGCTGGGGCGGGAGGTGGCCCCGTCGCCTCATCCAACCGGCACCAGGCCCCCGCCCAGGCTCGGCAGCTCCGTCCCAAGGTTGGGGGAACCGAGGGCCCCAAGGAGGGCACTGGGGCTCTGCTCCTTGTGAGGGAAAAGGGGAGGCCCCGGCAGGCAGGGGTGAGGAGACCCCTCCACGGGCAGCGCCCCCCCTGCTCGCAGGGCCTGGAGTGGGAGTCGTAGCTCCTACCAGGCTGCGCTCAGAACAGCCGAGGGGCCCCCTGTGGGTGGAGGGACCCAGGTGAGAAGCGGGTGGGAGAGCCGGCTGCCTGACCCTCGTCCAAACACCCACCTACACGACGACCACAGAAGCGACCCTGCCTGGTGTCAGGACGTGTCAGGATTCTGAGCTGCTCTGGGGCTCCATGCAATTATCTTGGCATTTTTCTCAGCGTTTTAAAAGATTTTAAATGGTCAATTTTTATTCTTCTTGGTTCTAAACACCTGAAATTCATGATCATTTTTGGCTTGTTTGGAGAAGTTTTTGGAATGTCACAAAGTGCGTGGAGGTGAGCGTGTGCAGAAGTCTGGTCACCCGCCCACCACTTGGCGTCCAAAGTCATCTTCGCAGTTCCCTGGTGTCCGCACGTCGACAGGTTCCCCACTTAGTTTTTTTCCAGCCATAACTTGTTTTCGCGTTTTACCCTCTTTTGCCTTTTTTTTTTTTTTAACAAATTTCTTTCTTTTGAGAGAGTCTCAAATTACTCCTGGAGAACAGAAAGGATACACGGTACCAGCCGCGCAATGCAGCTCATTTAGGAAACAGAGCGAACCCTCACGAGGTGCGGGCCTGAGGCACGGGACGGGCTGCTGGCGGCCAGCGGGCACCGAGAAGCCGATCTCCCACCAGGAAGGAGCCCCCTCCCCATACACAGAGCGCATACGTCTCAGTCACGGCCACGTGGTCAGCACCTGGGACAGTGCCCGGCACACAGTGGGTGCCCAATAAAGGTTTGCTGAAGACAAGTCCACACGCGTGCGCCCGCGCGCCCCCCTGCTTTCAACTTCGGTAACAGGAAAGAGAAGGATGTACCCAAGTCCCCCACGTTGCCGGAACCATCCCTTCCACGAGGAGGCCAACACGGGCTGTGGGACTCCCTCTGGGAACGGCCTGAGATGCGGCAGCAAGGGCCAGATGGGGGGCTGGACAGAGGGCCACCCCCCAGACCTCCGACTCGGGCCAATCCAGTTTAACGCCAGCCTTGGCACCTCTGCCCGAGGAGGGTGAGTGCTGGTGAGTAAACTCGGGGTTCAGGGAAGGGGCGGCATCTCTGAGGACCGCTCACCGTTCATGGAACCATTACAAAAATCCACGTCTTTTTATACCATGTGCTAAATGTGTTTCGCTTTCTCCAGAACACCATCGAACAATGCCTGGATCATGTTTAGGGGCAAACCCACAGCCACCTGGTATCTTCGCGAATTAACCAAGATCCCTCTTCCTACAGAGCCACCCTCGCCAGGGTCCAGGCCAGGACAACGGGGGATCAAGGGCAGCTGAGTTTGCCGGGTTCCAGCACCCGTCAGTCGCATCGAGGCCACGTGCAGGCATCCCCCCAGGAGGGGCAGCCACAATGTTGCCAAAGGCTCTTTATTTCAAAACTAGATTTGAATTATCAACGTTTCAAGAAACGTGCCAGTAAATAATAAAACTTAGGGACTTCCCTGGCGGTCCCGTGGTTGACTTGGTGCTTTCGCTGCCATGGCCCGGGTTCAATCCCTGGTCGGGGAACTAAGATCCTGCGAGCTGCGGCCAAAAAAACCCAATAATGATAATAAATAAAACTTAAAACCCAAGCTTCACGTCTCAGAAAGATCACGTGACTTAGTAGACTAATGGGTGCAAGTATTTTAAGCCCCTTACACGCTGCCGAGGCGGCTCCTCGCTCAGGCTTCAGTCACCGGCGTCCGGGGCTGCTTTCACACGGCAACAGCAATGGCCGAGTCAGGGCCCAGCTGTCGTGACAGAGGCTGCACGGCCCACAAAGCCTGAAATACCTGCTCGCTGCCTCAGCCCTGTTCCAGCTGCTCAGACCAACGGCCCCGGGGCTGAGGGCCTCAGGGCCTCCCGTTGTGGGCTGGACGCTGCCCCTGCGCCCCCATGAGTCCCCATCGGAGCCTTCCTCTCTGCTCGAGAAGCTCAGTTGTGTCCAGTGCAGAGACAGCTCCAGGCAGGGAGCTCGGGCCAGTGAGGCCGACAGCCCTTGCCTCCGTCCCTGGGTCACCAGTGAGGCCGACAGCCCTTGCCTCCGTCCCTGGGTCACCAGTGAGGCTGACAGCCCTTGCCTCCGTCCCTGGGTCACCAGTGAGGCCGACAGCCCTTGCCTCCGTCCCCGGGTCACCAGTGAGGCCGACAGCCCTTGCCTCCATCCCTGGGTCACCAGTGAAGCCGACAGCCCTTGCCTCCGTCCCTAGGTCACCAGTGAGGCCGACAGCCCTTGCCTCCATCCCTGGGTCACCAGCAAAGGAGGGCAGTGGCCTCCTTTATGCGCTTGTCCCTGGGAATCTGGCTGAGCCCGCAGAGCCAGGCGTGGAGCTCCTGAGACACGCGGGGTGGCCTCGCGGCCCCGTAATGAACACTGGTGGATGGTGCGGCCTCAGACGTGCAGCCCAAGGACCCTGGTGGGAACTGTGCCTGGTGACAAACGGCGACACGCCCGCCTCCCCATCTGTGAATGGCGGGGCTGGTTAAGAGTTGTCGGGGGTCTTGGGGTCGGCTCCCTCCTCGGCCTGGTGTCTGTGAAAAGCCGCTTGGCGCTCGGGGAGAGCGGGTGGGGACGGGGCTGGAGTGGGTACCGCCCCCCCCGCCACTGAGTTCCCCTCCTCCTTGAGGAGAAGCCTTTGCCCACAGAGTTTGGGGAGGGTGCGGCAGGAGGAGTGCCAGGCTCTGCACCCTGCCATCAGAGAAATGGGTTTTCCTCGGAGAACCTGCAGGGAGGTAGCGGCCAGGCCCCTCCGGCGGCCTTGCCGGGTGGGTGGGTTTCGTCCTGGGCCCGTGAGTCAATTTGTCATGAAGGGAAGCAGTTCTCTGATGTCCTGAAGGGTGGCCCATCCCGTCTGCCTGAGACCCTCTCTGGCAGAACCAAGCCGGTGCCCAGATGCACAGGAAGAGAAGCCACCGGCCACAAGCTGGCTGGTCGTCCGTTTTTTAAACAAACACGGGAGGGTGGGCAGTGGGGGCCTTGCGTCACGGGGCTGGACGTTCCCATTTCTCCAGGCTTCACCCGGTCCGTCTGGGTGGTTCACTGCAAAGTCTCACGTCCACACCCGTCGGCCAGGCCCATCACTCCCGCACCCCAGCCCTCTGCCAGCACTCGGCGACGCCCGACCTCCCCACAGCATCGATGTCCCGAGGACCCCGTGCCCTCCCAACGTTGCCAAGGCTCCCGGGGCCCTTCTCATTCCCGACAGACACGCCGCGTCCCTTCTTTACACCCAACATGGCGCCCAGGGCTCCCCCGCTGCCTCTTCCCCAGTCATCCATTACAGTAAACGATAACCCACTGTGTCGTGTGCGCCTCCCGTGTGCCAGGTGCGGGCACAACCTTCAGGGCAGAGTGCTGTGCCCGGCGGGAGGTGGCACACACGGGGCTGTGAGGGGCACGGAGGGGGCGCGCCACGTGGGGGGGGGCGGGGGGGCAGAGCGCTCAGCGCGTGCGGGGGTCCCCAGGTCAGCGGGCGCTCGGCTGCTGTACTGGACTCCGTGGTGTCCCCCCAGACTCAGGTCCACCCAGAACCTTAGGTGGAAAAGTATCTTTGTAGGTGCAGTTAGTTAAGCTAAAATGAGGTCAGACTGGGTCCTAATCGTGACGGGCGTCCTTGGGGAGCAGAGACAGAGAGCAGGCGGCAGAGGCTGGAGGGCTGAGCTCCCAGCCCAGGAGCTCCGAGGACCGCCAGCAACCCCAGAAGCTACACAGGAAGAAGGACCCTCCTAGAGCGGCGGGAGGCGAGCGGCCCCGCCCCACCTTGGCTTGCGCTCCAGACGGCGAGAGAATGGACGGCGAAGCATCCAGTTTGTGGTGCTTTGTGCCGGCAGCCCTGGGGCGCGTGGTCGCCGGCCATGGGGACACCTGCAGGTGCCTCCCCACCCACCTGCCAGCGGGACGGCTACACAGCCTCGCGAGCCCCATGGTTTCCGCAGGACACAGGGCAGCACGAGGAGCAACACCAGATGCTCGGCTAAAGCGCCTTCGGAGCGGGCCGGGCAGCGGGGCCCGCGGGCCGGGGGCTGGAGGGCTGTCTCGGGCTCTGGGCTTCGCAGGATACCCCTGGGACCAACAGGGACACTGTGGGGTAACACACGCATCCCGGTAACGGGACAAATCTGCGTCCCTTCTGAATGCACGCAGGCAGGCGGGACCACGGAGCCACAGCGCCTGGACAGGGGATCCCGTAACAGGGACACACAGGCCGAGTTCATCAGAAAGGCCCGAGCTGGCACTGAGCTGGCACCTTCCCGGGCTCAGGGAGCTTCGTAAAGGGCTCGTTGTCATCCAGGGACAGTGGCTGTGGAAGCGGCTCGAGGCCTCGCCTGTGCGCAGGGCAGAGCCCGGCACCTCCTCTGGCGGGGGGGAGTGGGGGCATCTCGGCGGCCTCGACAGCAACTCACCCTGTTAAAGCGCTTGGCTTGGAAGAGGTGGCCGTTGGCGCGGTACAGCTTCCGCCATCTTCTGGCTCCACGGCGGTAGATGGATTCTGGAAAGAACAGCAGAAAGGGGTAAAGAAACAGCCTAGTGGCCCACAAGCCCAGCTCCGCCACGTGCGGTGCGGTGGGGACAGGCCACCCGCCGAGCTGACACGCCTGCGTCCCCACAGCCACTCCTCACACGATCCCGGGGTCGACCTCCCCTCGATGCCCCTGGATATGCCGCGAGAGCTGCCCTCCGCGGAGGGTCAGGCTGTGAAGACATCGGGGCCCGTGTGGCCTCCCACGTGTTTCCTTTCCACCCCCTTCCCTCCGGGCGTGAAAACCAGGCCCCTCTCCACACAGGGACAGGCTCCGACGGGCCGAGGGCCCCCTGGACGTGCACGCCCAACCGTCCTCAGAGGGACCCTGGCCGCCGGGGAGTCCACGGTCAGCCCGAGACGGGCGTCTGTCCAGCCAGCACCATCCCGCCCCCTCCGTCCCGGGCTCCCGTTTGAAGGGCAAATCTAGGGACAGAAGTAAAGCCAAACCAACCGGACACTAATGTTGAATTGAAAGTTACCGTCGCTTTCACAACCTGCATTCGATAATTCAAACTCCTGAGGAAGGAGGCTGCTCGTTAAAAACGCGGAGCTGAACGTATAACCAGAACCGCTGGTTTTATTCTTCCTCAAAAACGTTTCCAACTTTGCTCCTTCAAAACACTTTGAAAGTATGTGAAAACAAAATACTCAGGACACAACGGGAAGCTTTGTGCCTTTACAAAGCTCTGTAGTGAAGGCGACTTTCATGAGAAGTCAGGGAAGTGCCAGGAATATACTGACATGGAAACCGTAACAGAATGTTTTTAAAACAAGCAAATTACAGCTCTGGCTGGAACCTGCCGAAACCAGGTCACAGTGACTGCAAAACCGGCTTCTCTCCCGTTACATGGGAGACGAAGTGGGAAACCAAGAAGCCGACACCCAGACAGAACAGGGCCGGCCAGAGGTAGCGTCCTCACCCCCCAGCCCATCTGCCCTGGGCTCCGAGGGGTCCCTGGTGACGCCCCAGGACCCCTGCCCGGATGACAGGGTGCGGCCCTCCCGGCCTGATTTGGGGGAAGCCTGGCCCCCGGCAGGTTCCCGCTAACGTCCCCGCGTGTGGCGCACACACACCCCGGCTGTCCCCGCAGACGGAGGCATGAGGCACCGAGTGACACAGACACACAGAGGGAGCCGGGCTCTCAGCCGGGGACGCGGTGGCACGACACTCCGGCTCCTTCCTGCGCTCACACACGCGCCGTGTGAAAGCCTGAAAATGCAGCCCACCGGATACCCTTCAAATCTGAGCAAAGCCACCCGAAATGAGAGACTCAAGGACGTCCTAGCAGAGGCCAAGGGTACCAGGGAGCCCCCAGCAGGCCGGAAAGCTCAGCGAGGGGACAGGATGGAGCCCTGCTGACCCCTGGGCACGGAGCAGGACTGAAGGAAGGCGGGCGATGCCCCGCCGTCCACAGAGAGAAGCCTGGAGCCCTGCTGCTACGCGCCCTCCCAGATCACACGTGGAAGCCCTACCCCCAGCCCCCATGTGACTGTATTTGGAGGTGGGGCCCCTAAGGAAGCAATGGAGGTTAGTGGTCAGAGCGTAGGGCCCCTGACGGGATTAGCATCCTCGCAAGAAGAGGAGACACTCGAGCTCGGTCTCCAGGGCGGCAGGACACCGGGGAGGCGGCGAGCGAGCCCAGTGTCCTCACCAGGCACCGACCCTGTTGGCACCTGGGCCTCAGCCGTCCAGCCTCCAGACCCTGGGAAGTGAGCTCCTGTGGTCTCCGCCCCCATCCAGGTATCGTGAGGGCAGCCCACGCAGACCGGACGCCTGCCTCACTCCACACACAAGCCGCGGCCTCAAAAGATAAGGACTCACCACGAGAGGCAAAGTGACAAAAAAGCACCGGCCCAAAGAGGAGAGGGACACACCTGAGTACCGTGAGGGGAGGACGCATGTCCATCCAGAGGCCGCCCGAGAGGCCGACAAACCGTCTCCATCATCAGCCGCACCAAGAGACAGGTTAACGATTCGGGATGCGGGAGGTGCTTCCACAGATCGGCGAGGAAAGAGCAGCAGAAGCGTCAACGAAAGACAAGCCTCCGCAACGGCAAATACCGTCAAGGACCAGAGCAATCGGAAGTCGCCTGTCCTCCGAGACACGGGCGAAACCGGGGCCAAAACTGACTGTCGAGAGGACGCGTGCTTCCCCGGGACCCAGCAATTGCACTGCTCCGAGACCAAGGCCCGAGGGACCTCACACGTGGGCTCGCAGCCGGCAAAGGGTGTTTGCGGATGCCCAGGCCCATCGGCAAGAGGACAAGTGACCTGCGGGCGTGGCCGTTCAGGAGGACCCGTCGGCCGTAACCTGACTTGAGCTGTGCTCAGCAGCCCAGACGCATCTTCCAAAATCAAACCAAATAAGAAATCAATATGAAGCGACGTACTGACGTCCATAAAGCGGGCTCTGTGAAATGATGCCCTTGTTACCAAACTAAAAAATAAGCAAAACGGACAGTGTGTCGTTTCAGGATGCGCAGGTGTGAGATGAAATCCTTCTGGTCAGTGGAAGACCAGAAGCAGTGGGTCTGCGCTGGGCGGGTCGGCTGCTAAGGGCACGCGTGTCCGCTCCGTTGTGTTTTATAACGCACGTGAGTCCCATGCTCTTGAAGTGCCTCGAGTGCTGCAGTGAACGATGTACGATCAGAACTGTAGAAACACAGAGGGAGGGGCCCGAGGCAGCAACAACGACATGGTTATAAACTAGTTTCAGATTTTAATAGAAACACAGAGCTCTGAGTCTGCACAGAAAGGCCCCGGCCGCTGCATGCGACCCCGCCGCAGGGGCCCACATCCATGCCCCCACCGGCTCGCACCCTGACCAGCGGGGAGCAGCGCCTGTGGACGTGCGCTTCACACCCACGGCAGAACACCGACCAGCAGGGCTGCCTCAGAGAGCCACGGCACTGATGTGACACCGCTCCCAGGCCACAGAAGTTGCAGATGTGCAAGTTAAGGGAGGGGAACTAGGGAGTAAAGTGGTGAGCAGGCAGGAGGGGGCCACATCCTCTAGGCCCCTCCCGACGACCAGCCCTCCTGGGGGAAGGGTCAGTGCATGTCCTGCGCACACAGGACCGCCGTGCCATGTCGGGCAGAGGTGTGACCGTGCTGTTGTCTTTAACTAGAGACTGAGCATGGTTTCCGGAGATGCCTCTTGGCAAGGAGGGGAATGTGGTGGTTAATTTCATGTGTTAGCTGCGTTGGGCCACGGTGCCCAGATCTGTGGTCAAACATTATTCTGGATGTTTCTGTGAGGGTGTTTCTGGATGAAATGAACGTTTAAACCAATGAGGGTGGGCCTCGTCCGATCAGGCGAAGGCCTGAAGAGACCCCAAGGTTGACGTCCCCCAGCGAGAGGAAGTCCTGCAGCAGATGGACTTCGGACCTGAACTACGGCAGTGGCTCTTCCTGCACCCAGCCTGCAGCCTCCGTGACATGTGAACGAATCCCTCACAGTGAACACTCTCTCTACACACACGTCCTGTTTATTCTCGTCTGGAGAACTGACTCACATGAACTCTCAGGTGGACTTTCCATCACTCCCCACCCCAGGCAGAGACAGGAAGGTGCCGTCAGAGACCCTGGCAGTGCACAGCCCGGCTCCACACCCTGGCATCACTTCCGGCAGAGGCGGGGGAGCCCCTGTGGTCTCCAATCCACACCCACGTTGCCACCTGGAAAGCAGTGCCCAGGTGACTCACAAGGAACCACAAGGGACAGCAGGGCATCCTGCATTTAAAAATATATATATTTTTTTAAACAGAGTTTTTGTTCTGAAGTAATTTCAGATGTACAGAAAGTTGCAAAGACAGTTCAGAGAGCTCCTGTGTGACCTGCCTGCAGTCTCCCCTCGGTTAGCATTGCTCCGACACAGTGTGAAAAAGAAAAGGACACACGTTCTCAGGGAACACGCATGTGCAGAGCGCATCCCGGGGCGGGCGCTCTGGGGATGACCCGTCCCACCGCCCGCTGCACCCACCGCGGGCCCTGAGTGTCCACCTTCCCATTCGGCTGATCTCAGTGGTAAACGGTCCGGAAGCTCAGCCGGGTGGGCTGGCAAGGCCTCCATGGGAAGCGGGCCCTGGGGGGCGGCTCCGGCTGACCCCGCAGCTGCTCCACCCGGAATCCTGGTGGGTCAGGAGGCTCGACTTCGGAGTCAGAGTTGCTCGAAGTCAGAGCCTGCGGGGCACCTTGAGGTGTCCGGTCGCCTCCACGGCGCCTGTGCTCTGGACGGACATAGAGCGGGAACGACAGTGGGCCCTCGTGGCCCCGTCTGCTCAGCCGCTCCTATACCTTCTCAGCCTGAATGACACCCTCAAAGCAGCTCTCCGCTTGTCTTTGGAATTCTATAATTAGGACGGCTGCAGGGAACTTTAATGAGCTCAGTTTCTATGGCAATGGAGCATCTTGAGGGCTCTGACAAGGCGAAGAAAATACACTTTAAAAAAGGAGCTTAGAGCAACAGACCTTGAAACAAACCAGGCAGCCCCCAGATTTTGGGGGGAGCATGGGGTGCTCCGAATTTTCAGGGCAGATCACGATGCTACTGGAAGCCTCTCTGACTGTTTGCTGGACACGGACCCACCGCCCAGGTGACCAGCCCAGCACAACCCCCGGACAGCCCTAGAGCACCTCGAAACTGTGGCGGGAGCGCTCCGGCGACGGGGCATGTGGGTCAGCCGAGAGCCGTCCTGGTGGTTCCGGGTTGGTGACCAGCCCGAGGCAAGGCCAGGGAGCTGGTGAGGGGCCCTCGTCCCTCAGGCTGGGGGTGGGGTCCTCAGCAGAGCGCGCGCTGCTGCCCCCAGGCCCAGCTCCCTCCGGGCGAGTGGCGTCCCCTGGGGTCCATGCTCAGGAGGGCGGGGCCTGTGTCCAGTGCGCAGCGCACTCACTCAGGCCACCCTGTCCTCACCGACCACACATCCCACCAGAAGGCTCCTACTGCAGGCTGCACGTGACCACCTAGAAGCAGGAGTCTGGGCTTTACATGGGACGCTGGCCTGGCCATGGGCCACGTACCTGGTGCTGCTGAGATGCCTGGTGGCCGCACAGGCTGGGGGGCCTGAGGGACGGTGGCCAGTGTGGACGAGCAGCCCCAGGAAGCCCACGGAGCCACACAGCTCGCCTGCATTTCCCAGTGGCTGGTGTCACCCGACTGTGGACGCGGCAGCCCACTGCTATGCACACCAGATGGTCGCTGTGTCTCAGGAGGGACCGGGCACTGTCCCCAGAGCCGTGTCCTCCTGTGGCTCTGCGGGTCATGCTGGGGGCGGAGCAGCAGTGAGCAGGATACAGCAGGGCCGGCGGGGTCGCCCCCTCCAGGGCCCTTTCCCTCGTGGCTTCCTGCCCCTCACTCTGATGTGTCCCAGCAGAAGACGCAACTTAAAATCCGCTGCTCTGAGAGGTGGTTCACCTCTGAGAGGCTACAGTGCAGACCTGGGAAGGGTCTCAGAGCCACCCTGGCAGGAAGCCAGCCACGTGGGCACAGCGGCAGTTTGGTCCTCTCAGCGGGCCCGGCTCCCACAGAAGCCTGCCTTCCGTACGTGGTCCCGACGTGGCCCCCAAGCCTTGGCATTGCTGGCGCGGAGCTGACCATCTGGGTCTAAAGCAATCCAAGAAGGGTGACCCCAGGGGTGTCATGGGTCCAGGGCCGTCACGTGACTGAAACCACCCAATCAGGCTGCAGAGAGGGGCTTCCCTCTGAGGCCAGGTTGCCCCTCCCTGGGCAATGGAGCAGGGACGCAGGGCCCGGGCGTGGTTGGCTGTGTGGACGAGGTGGGGCCAGCCCCAGCGTATGGCCACGGGAAGACAGAGTGACCAGGGCCAGGCTTGCCACCCCACACTGCCGCCTCTGGACACGTGCTGTGGGGATGTCTTTTGGGGGGACAGACCATCAGCTGTGGCCACAGCTATCTGGAGCACGTGCCAGTGCCGTGGCCCGGCAGCACCGGTGGGGCCTCCCACGGAGAGGAAGCTGGGGACCGGGGCCAGCATGCGGTTCGTTCCCCTGAGCCTCATACACGGCAGGGAGAAGAGGCGCGAGGGTCCCCCCAGTGTGACGCGCTGTGTGCAAAGCGGCGGGGCAGACACACGTCCCGAGGCTCGGCGACACCTGCAGGAGTCCACCTGCTGGACACCTTCCCTGGTGGCCAAGGTGGACATCTGAGCTGTGCCCGTGAGGACACAGCGGCTGAAGGTCAGGACGCTAGGCGCCGTGGACAGGAGAGTGGCCACGGGCGCCATGGAGCAGCCGTCGGGGGTGGGGAGGGGAAAGGGGCGCCTCCCTCGAGGAGCGGCTGACGGACGCACCCTGACCCAGCGCTGGAGCCCCGAGGGGCGGATTCACTCCCACGAAGGCTCCGAGGGACGGGGGGGGCCGGCACGTGCGAGAGATCCAGAGAAGGACCAGGTTCCTGATTTTTGTAAAGAGAAACGCTTACGAAAAGAAAGGTCTTCTGCTCCCCAGGACAGGAGCTGTGAGGACCGGACAGCGTCCTCCGTGTACAGCAGGGGCCCGGCCAGCACCCAACACCGGGGTTCAGGGCGACCAAGCCATCCAGACAGACCCAAGGGCCCATCCCTGTTGGCTCGAGCTGCTGTCACAGGGCCCCAGACACCCCATTAAAGAACAGACCTCGACGAGGCACAGGGGGCGCAAGGCCAGGGCCACACCCTAGGGGTTCCCAGAAAGGGCAGGCCTCCCAGGGCTCCTCAGAGCTGTCCCTTTGTCACCAAACACCATCAGTTGAGAAATCCAATCCTAAGAGGTGCTTTGAGAGGGAGGGGGATATTATAACAGTTCAACTTTCTCACAGTTTTTATCACAAAGATACAAATTTGTCATGAAATGAGTTGAGTTTTGATGAAATGTCTGACCAATGTTTCCAGAAAGATTCTCTGGAAAAACGTACACCAACTTGCAAGCGATCTGTTGCAGGTGAGTTCCGCCGAACCACCTCCCTTCCATGCAGGTGTCCTCCTTTACGGACTCACTTCTTATAAACAGCACGAGTCCTGGAGCTGCTCAGAGCCCACCTGTGCTGCAGGGGCCCGCGTTCCCCCCAGACCCGCTGCACCTGCGGCCCGGAGCACAGGGCCAGGCCGACGGGAGAAGACCTCGGGCCGGGAACACGGGCACCCCGAGTGTGCCGGGGGAAACGATGGGAGGGGACTGAGGACACAGCCCCTCCAAAGACAGCCAGTGGCAGCTGGACCACAACAAGGACGGGCCGGCATCACAGCCAGACGTGCGGGTCAGAATGGGAGACAAGGCTGGTTCCTGGGAGGCCAAGCGGAGAGCGAGGCCCGGCGCTCGTGGGATCCAGCTGCAGATGAAAACTGGGGTTCAGGGCAGCCGAGACAAGCCCGCCCCAGGGGCCGCCTGGGTCCTCCCGGGACCCACAGCTGGGCGGCAGCAGAGTCTGGGGGCTGGAGGCCCGGGTTCTGGCGACGGCCCCTGCCAGCTTACTCGGCAGAGGGGCTCCCGGGGTCTCTTCTCCTGTGGCACAAGCACCCCTCCCCACGACCCCAGCGCCACATACACCTGGGGTCGGGGCCTCCACACAGGAATTTGGGGGGCACGCTTGGTCCAAAACAATCTGCTCCTGGCCCCCCCAGATTCATGCCCCTCTCACACGCAAAACACACCCACTCCATCAACAGCCCCGAAGCCTTCACTCCTGCAGCAACACTGACGTCCAAAGTCTCACTGAAACATCATCTAAACCTGGGGGGGCGGGGAATGACACTCAAGGCGCCCCCGGCCTGGACCTGGGAAAGTTGTGTGTTTCCAAAATGCAATGTTGGGGGACTTCCCTGGTGGTCCAGTGGTTAAGACTCGGGGCTCTCACTGCCGAGGGTGCAGGTTCGATCCCTGGTCGGGGAACTAAGATCCTGCAACCACATGGAGTGGCCAGAAAACAAAAAACAAAAACAAAAACAAAATGCAATGTTGGGACAGGCACAGGTCGGTCAGTCCCACTCCAAAAGGAGAAAGAGAAAAGGAGCGAAAGCAACAGGTCCCCAGCAAGCCCCAGACTTGGCCAGACAAATTCACCAGATCTTTAAGGTTTCATGTTCTGCCCCCCAGCCTCACTGGAGTGGCGGGGTGACCCCCCACTACGAGGCTCTCTCAAAGTCCCAGAGGAAAGGGGAGTGTGGAGCAAGGAACCAAAAATCCAGGCTGCCCTTCAAGGCATTTGCTGAGTCCTCACGAATCCAGGGCAAAAGGCCAAGAAATCAAGCAGAAAGAGCTGCTAAAAGGTTAAAAAAAAACAACAAAGCTCGGTGGAGATTTCTGGCTGACTCACAGTGCTGGGGAGACAAAAGCTGGAGATTGGGGTCCTGGTGACCCCCCAGACTTTTCCAGCTGCAATTACTAAAAGATATTAAAGGAAAATGAGAAACAGACCAGCCTCAACAGAATCAAGGTGACTCACCCACACTCCATCTGCTGGGATAAAGTCAAATCCTTTCAAGAGGAAAATAACCTCACTCAGAGCTCCTACACTTTTTCAAACACAGTATCTGATATTCAGTAAAAAGTTACCAGGAAGGTCAAGAAATAGGAGCATTTGACCAAACAGTCAATAAAAATGGCCTCCCAGGAGATTCCGATATTCTACGTATATTGAAAAAGGTAAAATGAGAGAATTTCACCTGTGAACTGGGTCTATGAAAAAAGGAATCACATTCTAAAAACCCAAGCATTTTAGAAATTCTCAAAGCGAAGATACAATGATTGAAATGAATAATTCAGGAGACAGATTTAAGAGCAGGTTAGACAAAATAAGACATAGTAGTAGAAAAGATCCAGATTGCAACACAGTGGGGGGAAAACCGGGACGGAAGAAAGTGCAGGAAAGAGGAAGAGGGCATATGGGACACGGTGAAAAGACATGGATGTGGCGCCTGGGGCACAAAGGGAGAGGGGACGGGCACCATCTGAAAGGACACGGCTGATATATTACAGCAGAGACAAAAGACACTGTGCCGCAGATCCCAAAAACTCTACAAACCTCAGGATAAATTCACTATTCCCCCTCTTTTGCAAGGCTGCTAAAACAGAAGAACAAAGACCATTTTAAGGCAGCCAAAGAGGAAAGAGAAGCAACCAAGGGAGTAACGCGGGAACAGGCGAGTCTCCAACAGAAACGGCCGAGGCCAGATGATGCACCAGACGCGCTGAAAGAGCAACGCTGCCCACCTGGGCTCCACACCCAGAGAAAATGGCCTCAGAAAGAAGGCAACGGAAAGATGTTTGCACAGAAACAAAAACCAATTAGTTGTCAGCAAATCTCTGCTAGAAGAAACACTAAAGGGAGTTTTTCGGGAAGGAAGATGGTCTCGGACGTAAGCACATGCTGCAGGAAGAAATGTGTGCATCCGAAGGGGAATCTGAACGCACGCTATTTCAAACAACACTAACGATGACTGTGGAGTTTAAAATAGAAGTAAAATGTACACACATGACAACAATAGCATAAATATTGATAAGGGGATAAATAAGACTAAAGCGTTGTAAGGTTCTTGCCTTACCCAGAAATAGCAAAAATAGTAACTTAAGGTGCATTCCAACAATGTTTCTTAAAATTCCTAAGGTAGCCAGAATATTTTTTATTTTATTATATTATTATTTTTTTTAAATAATTTATTATTTATTTTTGGCTGCGTTGGGTCTTTGTTGCTGCGCGGGCTTTCTCTAGTTGTGGCGAACGGGGGCTACTCTTCATGGCTGTGTGCGGGCTTCTCGTTGCAGTGGCTTCTCTTGCTGTAGAGCACAGGCTCTAGGCGCACGGGCTTCAGTAGTTGTGGCTCACTGGCTCTAGAGCGCAGGCTCAGTAGTTGTGGTGCACGGGCTTAGTTGCTCCGAGGCATGTGGGATCTTCCCGGACCAGGGCTCGAACCCGTGTCCCCTGCATTGGCAGGTGGATTCTTAACCACTGCGCCACCAAGGAAGTCCCTATTATTTTTTAAAATATTTATTTATTTATTTAATTTTTGGCTGTGTCGGGTCTTAGTTGCGCACACAGGCTCCTTGTTGCAGCGTGCAGGCTTCTCTCTAGTTGTGGCACGCAGGCTCCAAAGCGTGTGGGCTCTGTAGTTGTGGCACGTGGCCTCTCTAGTTGTGGGCTGCATGCTCAGTAGTTGCCGCACGCAGGCTTAGTTGCCCCACGGGATGTGGGATCTTAGTTCCCCAACCAGGGCTCGAACCCGTGTCCCCTGCATTGGAAGGCGGAGTCTTAACCACTGGACCACCAGGGAAGTCCCGCTAGAATTTTTTTTTTTTGGCTGCATTGGGTCTTCGCTGCTGCACGTGGGCTTTCTCTAGTTTTGGCGAGCAGGGGCTACCCTTTGTTGTGGTGTGTGGGCTTCTCATTGTCGTGGCTTCTCTTGTTGCAGAGCACGGGCTCTAGGTGCACGGGCTTCAGTAGCTGCAGCACACAGCCTCAGTAGTTGTGGCTCACAGGCTCTTGAGCGCAGGCTCAGTAGTTGTGACACACGGGCTTAGTTACTCCGCAGCACGTGGGATCTTCCTGGACCAGGGATCGAACCTGTGTCCCCTGTATTGGCAGGTGGATTCTTAACCACTGTGCCACCAGGGAAGTCCCTAGAATATTTTTTAAGTATATTTTTTAAAAGTATTACTTAACAAAGCTAATAAAAAGCGGGGTGGAGTGATAAAAAAAATAACACTTGATTAAATCAAAAGAAGGCAGGAAAGGAAGGCCAAAAGAAAGAACACATAGGTCAGTTACAAAATTAATAGTAAGATGATTGATTTAAACTGTAACTTATCAGTATGACATTAAATGTAAATGAACTAAATGCTTCAGTAAAAGACATGGATTTCACACTAGGTCAAAAACAACAACTAACTTCTGCTTATAAGAGCTGTTTCCAAAATATGATACAGAAAAGTTGAGTATAAAGATGGAAAAAATATACCACATAAACACTAAGATCCCCCCGTTCCCCCCAACACACACACGCATAGTTATACTGATGTCAGACAAAGGAGACATAAATGCTAATAATATTTTTCATCTAAAAGAGCAACATTTCATGATGATAAAAGTGTCAATTCAAACGGAAGATATAATGATCCTAAATCTGTACGCACATAATATAGCACAAAATACATGAAGGAAAACCAAAAGAAGTCAAATTTCCAATAATTTAATACCTATAGATATTAAAGATATTTTAAAGGATAATAAAGATATGTACTATGTCAATAAGTATGATTTAGACTTTAAAATATCCTTAAAAACACAACTTACTAAAGGTGACAAAAGAAAAAATACAAGATCTGAATAGTTAATTTGTATTTTAAAAATTAAACCTAGAATTTAAAATGTTCCCACGAGGAAAACTCCAGGCTCGTGGAGCTTTGCTATAAATTCTTCTAAATAATTAATTTAGAAATAACATCAGTCCTAATGTAAATCTTCCCAAGAATTAAAAAAAAAGCTCAGGGACTTCCCTGGTGGTCCAGTAGTTAAGAATCTGCCTTCCAATGCGTGGGGCCCAGGTTTGATCGTGGTCAGGGAACTAGATCCACATGCACGGCGCAACTAAGAGTTCGCATGCTGCAACGAAGAGCCCGTGAGCTGCAACTAAGACCTGGCACAGCCAAAATAAATTAAATAAGATATATAAATATTTTTTTAAAAGCTCAATTAATTTTTTAAGGCCAATATACCTCCATGTTTAACTCTGACAACGTTACAAAAAAAGAAAATTATAGGTCAATTTCTCTTGTAAACATAGTTTGCAAAAATACCAAACAAATATTTGCAAACTGAATCCAGCAAAATATAGAAAGGATAACACATTATAGCCAAACAGGGTGAACTAAGTGAATGCAAGGTTGGTTTAACATTCAAAGCCAAATAATGTAATTCACTTTATTAACAGAATAAAAGAGAAAAGTATGTCAACAGATGAAAAAAAAATCCATCTGGTAAAAGTCTATGTTATTCAGGATAAAACCCTCAACTAGGAATAAAATAGAACCTCCTTAATTTGATGATGGGAATGTACAAAAGAAAGAAAAGTCACTCAGCAGACAACATCCTTAATGGTAAAATTTTGAAAACTTTCCACTGAAATCTAGAACGACAGGATGCCTGTTGTCAGCATTTCTGTTCCATAATGTTTTGGACACAGGCTCAATGTTTTGGAAAGATAAACAGTGCCAGTGCCACAAGGCAACAGCTGAAGGTTTGGAAATAGAAATAAAACTCACTGGCGAAACGGTAGTGTATATAGGAAACCCAAAGGGACCTGCAGATAAAATACTAGGATTTTTTAAAAATTTATTAATTAAATCATTTATTTATTTATGGCCGCGTTGGGTTCGTTGATTCGCCATTGTCACAAAATACACCACGGAGATAAATTTTAAAAGCTGTTTTTCATATTTAATATGACTACTTTATTTTTTTTAATTTATTTTATTTATTTTTGGCTGCGTTGGGTCTTCGTTGCTGCACACGGTCTTTCTCTAGTTGCGGCGAGCGGGGGATACTCTTCGTTGCAGTGCGCGGGGGCTTCTCATTGCGGTGGCTTCTCTTGTGGCGGAGCACGGGCTCTAGGCACGCAGGCTTCAGTAGTTGTGGCATGTGGGCTCAGGAGTTGTGGCTCATGGGCTCTACAGCACAGGCTCAGTAGTTGTGGCACAAGGGCTTAGTTGCTCCACAGCATGTGGGATCTTCCTGGACCAGGGATCAAACCCGTGTGCCCTGCATTGGCAGGTGGATTCTTAACCACTGTGCCACCAGGGAAGTCCCAAAATACGAGGATTAATATGTGAATTAACAAGGTTGCTGGACAAGAGTTCGACAATCAACTGCATTTCTCCATACATTTTTATAAGCAAACAAATAGAAAACAAAATTATAAAAGGAACACCACTTAAAGCAGCATTAAAAAGTAAATGGCAGAGACTTCCCTGGTGGTCCAGTGGTTAAGAATCTGCCTTCCAATGTAGGGGACGCGGGGTTGATCCCTGGTTGGGGAACTAAGATCCCACATGCTGCAGGGGAACTAAGACCCGATGCAGCCAAAAATAAAATAAAATAGATAAATAATAATAATTTAAAAAATCACCCAGAAGCAAACAAACACTAATAAATTCTTTAAAAACAAAAAAGTAAACGGCAGTGACATGATCTAACAAAAACTGTGCAGGACTGCTACACAGGAGACCACAAACGTTACTGAAAGAATTTAAAGAAGGGTTAAATCTATTCTCATGGATTGGAAACCTCAGTGCTGTAAAGATGTCAATTCTCCCATGTTGATCTATGAACTCAAATGTAATCCAAATAAAAAATCTCATTGGGTTTTGGGAAACTTATAACCAACTGTAAAATTCGTATAGAAATAGAAAAAGTAAAAAACAACCAAGATACTCTTGAAGAAAAACAAAATCGCAGGACTTAAAACACAATGATATTAAGAGTTATTGTAATGCTGAGTTAGGGGACTTCCCTGGTGGCACAGCGGTTAAGAATCGCCTGCTAATGCAGGGAACACAGGTTCGATCCCTGGTCCGGGAAGATTCCACATGTCACGGAGCAACTGAGCCCGTGTGCCACAACTACTGAGCCCACGTGCTGCAACTACTGATGCCTGTGTGCCTAGAGCCCGTGATCCGCCACAAGAGAAGCCACTGCATGAGAAGCCCGTGCACCGCAATGACGAGTAGCCCCTGCTCGCCGCAACTAGAGAAAGCCTGCGCACAGCAATGAAGACCCAACATAGACAAAAAAAATTAAAATAAGTAAACAAAGTAATAATAATAAAAAAAAGCTGAGTTAAAACTGTGTGATATTGGTGTAAAAGGCCAACAGGACAGAACAAGTCCAGAGACAGCCCGCCCCCACCCCCGACAATGTATGATAAAGATGTCACTGAATCGGGGTGAGAAAAGGATGGGTTTTCCTATAAGTGGTTCTGGATCAACTGGTTATCACCACGGCAGGGGGCGGCGGGGGGCGCGGATAACCTCCGCCCTGACCTCACGCCATACACAAAACTCACTCCCAGGTGATGTAGGACAAATGAAAAGCTGCAATTTGGGCAGGAGAGAAAATACTCAGGACCTGGGGTTAAGGGGATATTTCTTTAACAGGATACAAAAAGCACTAATTGTAGAGTGAGCGTCCAGTTTTTGTTCATCAAGAGTGGAAAGGCAAGCCGCTGAGTGAGGGGAGGTGTTGGCAGCGTCGCATCCACAACACACAAAGAGCTCCTGCAAAGCAGGAGAACAGACGCACAGCCGATTAAGTTGTTTTTAAACAACCTGATTTTGAAACTAAGCAAAAGACTTGGACGGGCACCCGACAGCAGTGGGTCCTAAACAGCCCGTTAGTGAGATGCTTACTCAGCCTCAGGGGTAAAGAGGAGGTCGGACCACGGCCACGATGTGGGACCATTCACACGTGCTCTCTTGCAAAGAGCTTCCGACAAGCCCGTGTGCTGCAGGACGTGTGAGCGGGACCCCTACAGCCCGAGAAGAGGGTGGAAACGCAGAGTTATCACGACTGTGCTCCCGGCACACGCCTCCTAAAACCCTAGGAGTCCTGAGTGTCTTCCGTAAGCTGATGAGATTGGCTTCAGGTTGGGGGCTGTCGTCACGGTCCAAGGCATAATTAGACGGCTGGAACTTTCGGCCCTACACCCGCCCTCTGGGGAGGGGAGAGGGACGGGAGGTGGGCTGCGCCCCCAGCCATTTCCCTCCCCTCTCTCCACACTTCAACACCATCTGCCCTGTCCTCAAAGATTTGAGCCACAGGTCCCCATCTCTTTAGCTCAACACCAATGACCTTAACCTTCCCTGCCCTCATCAACACCGCAGACCTACATCCCTCAGGATCACCCACCTGCAGGCCTGCGGCCATGCCCGCACCCAACCTTCTCTCTGCCTGATGCCAGCCCACCTCTGTGACATTCCTCATCCAACCTAAGAGGCCATCAACTGTCAGAAACACCGTGATTTTATGCACCAGAAAGAAAGAAAACGTTGCCGGCTAAACGGGGACACCCAGACCTGCACGATGCTCTCCGATTTCAGCCATGTTAGGAAGCGGGAGGCTGGTCCTAGAACTGACAGAACACCGTGTGTGGGGGTGGCTCCCGGCCCTCCTGAAAGGAAGCCAGCCTGCCCTTCACCCTGCGCTCATCTCTTCCACTTGGGTGGCTATCTGGGAGCCTCGATGGACAGATGGTTGGGCAGGAGGCTGGACACACACACGCGCCAAGTTCTTGTGAATCCTGGGCTTGAGGATCGGATCGTAAGGAACGAGGACGGCGGAAAGGATCTGGACCCCCTGAAGCAGGAGCTCAGAGAGGCTCTGGCGAGGGTGGGATCCGTCCCAGGCAGGGCTGATGTCCAAGCGGTGAGCTGGCGGGGCGCTGGGGGCAGCGCTCAAGAGTGAGTGCCCCCAAATGCAGGCCGGTGGCCACCCACAGTGGCAGCAGCGAGCGGCACGGAGGGTGGTTCTCTTGGATAAACCAGCCCTTAGGAGCAGATTGGAAACCAGATGAAAGAGGTGGGCGGGGGGCGGGGTCCCTCTCCTTACACCCCCGCCCTGCAGGGCCCCATGCCCACCAGCCCAGGCCAGGCCATGTGCAGGGCTTTCCACCAGTGATGACTTGAAGGTGGGCGAGTGACCAAGGGCACGAGGCGTCGGTGTGACCCAGCAGCCGGGGACCCTGATGAGGCGCCTGACGGAGGGTAAGCCCCTCTGCGGAAACAGCACTGCAGAGGTCCGGCCGCCCGAGGAAGAGCCGGGGTCAGTCCTGGCTGTTGGGTCTCCTGCCTCAGTTTTAGAGAATCTGTTTTCAGTTGTTGGTCACTCACGGAAGCCCTTAGGAAACGCCCCCTCCTGTCCGGCTCTTCCCCCTCCCAGGGCCCCCCTGGCAGAAAGAAACCTGCGCTCCCTCAATGCCCAGCCAGCGACCAAGTCCACACATTTTTCCTGTGGCTGAGGCTGGACTCTCCCCACGCCTCCTGCCTGCGCCTGGCCACAGCCTCCCTGCCCCGTCCCCAGCCCAGGCCCTGGGAAGCCATCACCTTCCCCGTGTGGCCCCCAACACCGACACGATCAAATCTCAGGGACGCACACGTCGCGCAGGCCGTGACCTGGGCTCCCCCTGCCTCCTCAGGCGGGTCTGTAAGAAGGTCCGTGAACTGGGCTGCTGAGAGGCCGAGCCCAGGTGCAGCTCCGAGGGTGAGCCGGTATCAGCCCCCGCGTCACAGCTGCTGCCAGCACCCTCTCCCTGTCCCACGCCCGGCCCCCTCCACGGGCATTCTGATGAAGCTCAGGTCAGCGGTTGTAATGAGTGTTTTAATACCCGTTACAACCTCTGATCATCAGAGGACAAAGGGGCAGGTACCGTGGACTCCACTTTACAGATGAGCAAACTGAGGCCATCCAAGGCCAGGGGTCCCGGAGAGAGCTGGAGGGGGCTCCCAGGCTGCCCCCGCCCCAGCCCCAGTGAGCCCGCCAGTGCCTTCCGTCTGGGTCTCGCTCTCACTCCAGGAAGCCCTCTAGAGGGGACCAGAAACCACCCACAGTGGGGGGCTGGGAAGCCCCTGTGCCCAGCTGAGTATCCACCCCCAGGGATGACCCGTCCTAGTCCCCGAGCCTGTGCCTGTGTCACCTGACACGAAAACAGGGACTCCGCTGGCGCGATTAAGGTAAGGACCCTGGGAGGGGATGATCCTGGATTATCTGGGGGCCAGTGTCATCACGAGGTCCTTGTGAAGGGGAGGCAGGAGGGTCAGAGTCAGAGACAAGATGTGATGACGGAAGCCCTCAGGTGTGCCTCTCACGCAGCCCGGCCCCCAGCGGCTCACCTGCCCCAACCATCTTTGGTCCAATGAGGAACAAGAGGGAGGCCTCTGAGAGACACAGAGACAGAGAGACAGACAGACAGACAGACAGAGACAGAGAGATGACTAAGGCGGGGCCTCCCTTCCCTCATCCTGCTGCTGTCCTGGGACCACGCTGGGCACCAGGCAGGGCCCTCCCCCTGCCCTGGACTCACCCCGGTCCTCGTGGCCAGCCCTATCCACCCTGGACGAAGGATTCCTGTCCCTACAGCACGTCTCGAAGCAGCCGGCCAGCTCTTCCTCGCGGCTCTCGGCCACGTGATCACCTCGTCCCAAATCCACTCCGCTCGGATGGCCGTTTAGCGAGACCCGCACACGCCAGCACGATCCCCGTCCTATCAACCACGAGCCCCGGGCGCGCCCACGGCTCCCCCCACCGCCCCTCAGCTCCTTTCGGGTCCCTGTCTGCAAGCAGCCTGCGGCCCCTCCTGCTGGCCAGGGACAAGCCAGCTCCTGGTCGTCTGCGAGCACAAGGCCAGAGCGCCGCCTCCTCTCTGGGATCGAAGCACCAGACCTGGGAGAGGGGCAGCGAGGCCACGACACACAACCGCACGCCCTTTGCAGCCACGCGACAGGACGTGGCCTCAGCGCCTGAGAGGCCGGCACCGTGATGAGACCACCTCCCCACGACGGCCGTGTCCTCCGTGACCTCAGCATCCTCGCCGGGACCGCACCACGATGCTCGAACGCCCGCCGAGGCTGCACGAATGCACAGCAGTGAACCGGGGTCAGCTGAGCAGCTGGTGGCGTCCTCGGCTGACTAAGTACCTGGACGTGTCTGACCACGAACGGAGACTTAGTGGAGAGTAAACACTTCCGGTCCTGAAGGCTGCTCCCCTCGCTCGGAAGATGGTGTCCGTGCACCTACCGCGTCCACCTGTCCACACGCATGTTAACCTGCCTGCGTCCACCTGTCCACACTCATCTCTCTGCACTCACCTGCCCACACTTACCTGCACGGTTCACGTGGGACCCACCCTTCAGTTCCCCCTTTCCTGGTCCTTCCAGGTCCTGCCAATCTTCTCCCAGCGCTGGACTCCTGCCCCCTTTCCCTGACCCTCTGCTGCCGTGTCTTTGGCCTCGTGGGCAGCAGCAGGCCGCACAGGCCTGCTGGCCCTGACCCACCCCACTCAGCATGGGGTGCCTGCCCGGTCCACGCTCTGACCGCGCAGCTCCCACCTCACAACGGCTCCAGGACAGGCGCCGGCTTCCCTCTCCTCCCCCCACCTCCAGCCAGGCCAGGTACCCTCAGTGTCCGAGCGCCGCCCACACCAGGGCCCAGTCCAGTCCCACCCCTCCCCCTCCCACCTGGGCAGAGCCAGCTCCCATACCCCTTATCTCGGCTGAAACAGCGTCTCCTCGTGGAAGCAGCCCTCCCAGGGCCCTTCCAGCCACGCGCCTGTGCCCTCCCTCCCTCTAGGGCACAAACTCCACGCGGACAGGCGGCACCATCCCAGTCCCTGAAGCAGACCCGGTCACCAGGGGCCTTGTACACAGAAGGCCGCGAGGTGCGGGCGGTCTGTGGTCAGCCAGGTCTACCCTCTTCTCGCTGCTCCAGGGGAAGTGCCCAGCGTCCGCCTGGCCGCCGTGCCAGCCTCGCAGCTCCACGGGCCCCGAGTCTGGGTTTCAGCCAAAGAGAACGTAGCCGTGTGACCCCAGTTTTGATTTTCAGCTGCTGACAACCTTCGAGCACCCCATTCCCTTCCCTTGCCTCCACAGCTGAGGGAGCGGACGAGAAAGCCCCAAAGCCACCTCCTGTGGCACAGGGGGTCACAGCCCGAACGCCCTGGCCCTGCTCCCCCACGCCCCCCGAAACCCAAGCTGCTCTCTCAAGTCGCCTGGGACCGCCTCGGGGGCCCACCCTGCTCCCCCGAGAGCCTCGTGACGCCAACAGGAAAGGAACCCCGCACAGTCCAGGTCACAGGGAGGTGCCAGTCTCCCCCCAGCCGCCCACCGCCGCCCGAACGCAGACGCCGGGAAACGCTGGCGGCCACACGGCGAGGAGCGGGTGATGTTGCCCCAAGTCCCACGTCCCATGCAGCCCCGTCAGTTACCCTCGTCCTGGACCGTGAGCTTCCCGAGGACCATCTTCACATCTCCTCACGGTGGGTCTCCAGGAGCAACGGCTAAACGGACGAAGCGGCGATGTTCAAGCCCCCCCC
>NW_020837953.1:51835224-51944620 GCF_003676395.1 Aethalodelphis obliquidens
AAGAGGGACTAAGAAACAAAGTGCCGCCCCACCGCTGGGGGGGCTTCCCAGGGAAAGCGGCTTATTCGACGTCTTCATGATATTAAAGATTTGTCGGGCTTCCCCGGTGGCGCAGTGGTTGAGAATCCGCCTGCCGATGCAGGGGACACGGGTTCGAGCCCCGGTCCGGGAAGATCCCACATGCCGCGGAGCAACTAAGCCCGTGCACCACAGCTACGGAGCCTGCGCTCTAGAGCCCGAGAGCCACAAGTACTGAGCCCGCATGCCACAACTACTGAAGCCCGGGCGCCTAGAGCCGTGCTCTGCAACAAGAGAAGCCACCGCAATGAGAAGCCCGCGCACCGCAACGAAGAGCAGCCCCCGCTCGTCGCAACCAGGGAAAGCCTGCGCGCAGCAACGAAGACCCAACGCGGCCAAACATAAATAAATAAATAAATAAAATAAAAAAAGATTTGTCACGTTGATATGAATCGATTAGAGAGATGGTTAGAAAGAGCGCAGGGGCCACGTGTTCGTAAAGGCCTCGCACATGGGGGGAGGGGCAGAAAAGCGAGGCTGGGGCGGGGGGCGCCCTCCCCCAGCGGGTCTGAGAGCATCTCTGAGGCCCGACAGACACACCTGCTTCTCCTCCACATCTCAGCAGTGTATCCCACCTTCCCTCAAGAGAAGCACTGCCCCTTCCCCAGAGGGAGAGGCCTAATTATGAGAAAAACAGGAAAAGAAAAAGTGAGGGTAGGGTCGTTGCGGGCTGTGTGCCTCGCAGTTGACTGCACGTCTTTGCTTTGGGACCCTTTAGTGAGGCAGTGGGGGCATCTTTAGGCTTCTTCAAAGAAGAAAGGAACAAAAAAAAGAAGAGAACAAAATACAAGAAGTTTCTAGGAGTCTAGAAAACAAACCAACAAAAACAGAACAAAAACTTGTAAGCAGACCTCGAAAAGCCCACACCAGACTCTGAGGAAAAAATATAAATTCAAAAGATTCCTGGGGCAGAGCAAGGGGTCCGGGGGTGGGGGAGACTGGCTCCAGGACCACCCCCCCCCCCCCTCCCCCAGCCCATCGCCCTACTGACCTTAGGGCCCAACCCAGAAGGACACTCCTCCACCCACCAGACAGGAAACTCTGCTCTGCTGTGTCTGGTAAAAAGGAAAAGGGGGAGAGAGGGAAAGAAAACTGGACTGTTCTTCCAAACCCCCATTAACAGTCCTCCCTTGTGAAAAGGATCCCACAGACAGCTAAGTGAACCCCAGGCGGGACACTCATGATACACCATTAGCATGTGTTGATCCTACAGTGTACCCACTACTTGTCTGTTACATGTGAATTTCTGCTGTGTATCTGTTCTGTATCTATTACCTATCTACTATGTGTCTATGGGGTATCTGTTCTGTCTCTGCTACACCTAATACGGGACATGTCCACCACATATCTACCCCGTGTCCACTCTGTACCGGATGCTGGTCCACGCCGAGGAGATGCTGAATCCTGTCCCCTCACAGGCCTCCTAGAGGCAGGCACTGACATCTCCGTTCAACAGGCAGGCCTACGAGGCAGCGTCTGGACTGCAGGTCGTTTCAGTATTTCCAAAGCTTTTGATCCTAAACTCCTAAGTAACAGAGCAACAGACACGAGGGCCACAAAGTTGATAGGAAAACACACGCTCATGGCAGAGGTCCCACGAACCTGGGCGAGGCCTGCATCCCCGTGCACAGCTCTTGTCCTAGCGCCCCGTTCTAGTGGGTGAGGGATAGTCGGGGAGTTGTGACCATGGCTGGGGAGGAAGGGCAGAGAGCAGGGAAAGGAGCTTTCGAGCAGGGCAGCAGGCGCTGGACCCGCATGGCAGACCTGCAAGGCAGCCACTCCTACCCCCCATTTCACAAGAAGGGAAACTGAGGTTAGGGAGCCTTGTCCTGGAAATCAGCCTCAGACCCGCACTGGAGGCTGTCCCTGGGGTTTCACGGCCAGGGCCACTCCGAGAAGCGGGGGAGGGAGGATGCCCACCGGCCTCCTGCCAGTTAGAGGACTCAGCTGGTGCAGTTTCTCAGGTCTCTTAAACCATGTTTGAGATTCAAAACAGCTTTGCTAATTAAACACACAAAAGGGCCTGATTCTCCTTGAGATTAAGCTTTTGAAAGGCTTTAAGAATTTACTGGGGGGAAGCCCACGTTGTCACAACTAAATTCGGATGCGGGATTTACATATCGAGAGGAGACTCAAAGGTCGAGAATGAGGGGGGCAGGGCCAGCACCAGAGGAGCCCCCTCGGGATCCCTCCACACCGGAGAATCTTTTAATGTCTTTTTACTAGTTACTAAAAGTAACTATCTCATTGTGCCGCTCATCTTAGAAAATCAGGCACAAGGCAGTCAGGAGCCCTAGGCCTCCAGGGGGTGGGACGGCATCGCAGGACAGCCCCCCAGGAAATCATGGAGTCAAGATTGCATGTCAGCACAGGCACACCTCAGGGATCCTGCGGGTTTGGTTCCAGCAAATAGAAAGCAAAGATCGCGATAAAGCGAGTCGCACGCATTTTCCGGTTTCTCGGCACGTGTGAAGCTATGTCTACACTAGCCTGTATGTAGTGTATTAAGCGTGCAGTAGCGTATGTCTCAAAAAACGTACATACCTTAAGTAAAAACGACTTTATTGCTAAAAAATGCTAACCATCATCTGAGCCTGCGGCAAATCTTTTCATTATTTGTTTATTTATTGCCGGTGAGGGTCTTGCCTTGATGTTGACGGCTGCTGACTGACCAGGGTGGTAGTTGCTGAAGGCTCGGGTGGCTGCAGCAATTTCTTTCTTTCTTTTTTAAAATTTATTTATTTTTGGCTGCGTTGGGTCTTCAGTGCTGCCCGTGGGCTTTCTCTGGTTGCGGCGCGCGGGCTCTAGGTGTGTGGGCTTCAGTACTTGTGGCTCGCGGGCTCTAGAGCGCAGGCTCAGTAGTTGTGGTGCACGAGCTTACTTGCTCCGCGGCACGTGGGATCTTCCCGGACCAGGGCTCGAACTCGTGTCCCCTGCATTGGCAGGCGGATTCTCAACCACTGCGCCACCAGGGAAGCTCCACAAAATGTGTTTCTTGTTTGTTTGTTTTTTAACTTTTTTTTAAAAATTGAAGTATAGTTGATTTTTGTAAAAATTACTTTTATTGAAGTATAGTTGATCAAAATGTATTTCTTAAATATTAAGACTTGAAAGTTGAAATTCCTCCTTGATCCACAGGCTGCAGAATGGAAGCTGTGTTAGCAGGCATGGAAACAACATTCATCTCGTTGTACATCTCCGTCAGCGCTCTGGGGTGACCAGGTACATTGTCAACGAGCAGTAATATTTTGAAAGGAAATTTTTTTTTTTTTTTGAGCAACAGGTCTCAACAGTGGGCTTAAAATACTCAGTAAACCATGTTGTAAACAGATGTGCTGTCATCCAGGCTTTGTTGCATTTACAGAGCACAGGCAGAGTAGACTTGGCCAAATTCTTAAGCACTCTAGGATGTTCAGACGGTAGGTGAGCATTGGCTTCGACTTTAAGTCACCAGCTGCATTAGCCCCTAAGAAGAAAGTCAGCCTGTCCTTTGAAGCCAGGCATTGGCTTCTCCTCTCTAGCTATGAAAGCCCTAGATGGCATTTTCTCCCAATAGAAGGCCCTTTCATCTACACTGAACATCTGTTGTGTAGTGTAGCCGCCTCCACGAATGGTCCGAGCTGGATCTCTTGGATAACTTGCTGCAGCTTCTCCATCAGCACTTGCTGCTTCCTCCCCTTGCACTTTGCTGTTGTTAGGGAGACACAGCTTCTTTCCTTAAACCTCATGAACCAGCCTCTGCTGGCTTCAAACTTCTCTCCTGCAGCCTCCTCCCCTCTCTCAGCCTTCACAGGACTGAAGAGGGTGTGGGCCTTGCTCTGGATTAGACTTTGACCTAAAAGAATATTGTGGCTGGTTTGATCTTATACCCAGACCACTCAAAACATTTTCCACATCAGGGACTTCCCTAGCGGTCCAGTGGTTGAGACTCCGCGCTCCCAATGCAGGGGGCATGGGTTCCATCCCTGGTTGGGGAACTAAGATCCCGCATGCCGCACGGCACAGCCAAAAAAAACCCCCCAAACAAAGAAAAAAAACACTTTCTCCACATCAGCAATAAGGCTGTTTCGCTTTCTTATCATTCATGTGTTCACTGGAGCAGCACTTCTAATTTCCTTCAAGAACTTTTCCTTTGCATTCACAACCCGGCTGTTTGGTGCAAGAGGCCTAGCTCTCGGCCTGTCTCAGCTTCTGACAAGCTTTCCTCGTTAAGCGCAATCATTTCCAGCTTTCGATTCACAGTGAGAGACGTGCACCTCTCCCTCTCACCTGAGTATTCAGAGGCCACTGCAGGGTTATTAACTGGCCTAATTTCAGTACTGTCGTGTCAAGGGAATACGGGGACCCGAGGAGGGGGAGGGAGAGGGGGAACGGCTGGGGGGTGGAGCAGTAAGAACGCACACGACACTCGTGGATTAAGTTCACCGTCTCATAAGGGTGTGGTTCGTGGTGCCCCCAAAACAATTACACAGGTCACCGATCACAGATCACCGTAACCAACGCAATAATAATGAAGTCTCCAATATCGTGAGAATTGCCAAAACGTGACACAAAGGTATCCTCGTCCACGGGAGCTGACCCTCGCGACAGTGACCACACGAGGTTGTCCACGGAGAGGACGGGACACAGGCTTCAGATCCAGGGGCAGAGCCCTGGGAGCAAACCTCAGAGCTCGGAAACTAGGAAGGCAACTAGCAGGGAAGGGCAGCTCAGGGCCACGGGGCTGGGGACAGAGGAGACGTCCTGGTGGCAGCGGGTGACCTTCGGGTGAACGGGGTGACAAAGCTAGATGTCAGCACAAAAGCTGCAGCCTCTGTGGAATCCTGGGTCCCTGCAGATGGTCCCCCAAGGGACGTGTTTTTCCAGGTGGCAGATTTTGAAATAACTGTAGCAAAACAGCATCTACCACTGCAAAATAAAATGAAACCAAAGAGAAGACTGCAGCCTGCAGTTGGGCTGAGACCGGCTCCTCCTTTGCCCTTGGGCCATGATCACGGGGGCAGGAAGACCCTGGGGATACCTCCGTGCTTCGGGAAGACGAGAAATAACTCGGGGTCTGAACCAGCTGGTTCAGAGCACGCAGTGCACGCAGCTCACTGCCACCAGGGTGCGGAATCTGAGGGCTGTCTTTTCCCACAGAGAGCATCCTCATCTCACTTTCGTTACTCCGAAAATGCAGTTCAAGTTTTTTCTGCTCCTTGCAAGTCATCTGATTTAGCTGGATGTGGACAAGTGATGTCCAACTTAACTGGAATAGCAAACTGGTCACACCCAGGATGCAGTTTTGTTGAACAAATGCCTAACAGGTTCACAAAATGCACAACTAAGGGGTGACCGGAGGCTCCTGTGTGGCCCCCACCCTCACCCTCACCTCTCTGGGTGGTTCCACCAGCAGGTCTTCCCGGTTCCTCTGACCAGCCATGTTCCCCGCCCTCCCCCCCCCCCGGAACCCCCCCGCCACGGCCATGTCGGTGGTCCTCTGCGCTTCGCCTCAGGGGTCACACCACGCCCCGCCCCGCACCCCCTTCGCCCCCCGCACCAGCCCCACGACCCAGTGTTTCCACCTTGGTGCCACTTACGTTAATTACAAGCTGGAACTTTAAATCATCATTTTGCACATCTGCTCATTAACCAGGCGAGACCGGGAGTATATCCTCCAGGTCACTGGTTTTCCCAGCATCTGCCCGACCCGGCATCCGGGGGCCACCACTCAGGTACGTGGAAGGAAGGAAGCCCGTCTGTGTGAGGACCCCGGTGTGTGTGTGTGTGTGTGTGTGTGTGTGTGTGTGTGTGTGTGTGTGTGTGTGTGTGTGTGTGTGTGTGTGACACTCCGGCTGATTCAGCAGAGACTGAGGTCATAGTGGACCCCTGGGTGTCTGCGAGAAGCCATGAGTCAGGAGCAAACCTGACGTCCACAGGGGACGCTGCTCCACGTTCCCTGACTTGCGACTTACAGCCCAGGACCGTTCTGATTCCCGTGGAACCACCACGGCAGCAGTGCACCGAAGCCGCTCCCTCCAGAACTGTCACCTACCACTCAGAAATACGTCAACATTAGCACACTGGCTCCAGCACCTACTGAAGACAAGCGTGGTGCCAAGCATGTTTACACACTTGCATTTAATCCCCACAAAATCCACGTGATTCAGTGCCTTGTGTCCACATCTACCACCTGGAGATGAAATGGAGGCCCAGAGAAGAGGTGGCCCACCCAAGACCGGAGTGGGAAGTAGGGGCGGCTGGATGCCAAGGCCCGTGCTCTGGGCCTCCTGGTGGTTGGGCCTCTGGTGCTGCCCTGGCCCTCAGGGACCTATGATCTCGCGTGAGTGGCCCAGGCACACGGAAAGCCCGCCCCATCCGAGGGCTGAAGCCCCAGGCTCGAAGGCACAGAGGAGCCACTTCCCCACAGCCGCCAACAGGCAGTCAGATGCTGACGGCCGGGGCCCCTGGCCCTGCTCGGTGGTGGCCTGGGGAGATATGCAAACGGGTGGGGGGCCCGGGGGGATCCAGGCAGAGCTTGTTATAGACACGAGAGGGAAAGAGCTCAAAACTGAGCTTTCAGAAAAATGACTGGAAAGCAAGAAATTAATTCAAGGCCAAGAACAGCCAAGACGGGAGACAGGGGCCGAGGGTGGGAAAGGAGGCCGCGGCAGGAGCCTCAGAAAAGACCCCATACCCCGCGGCGACTGCCGTCCACACCGTGGGCCTGCACCTTCACACACAAGGATGAGGCCACGGGCCTGGGATGTGCAGCTTGGACTGGAACCAGGTTTCTTCCATCTCTTGCCAAAGACGGGGTCCAGAGACAGAGACAGGTGCTGCCCCTGGAGGTGGGGGAGGTGATGGCAAAGGAGAACCCCAACGCCGCGCATCGGAGGGAACATTCCGGAGGACGCGTGGGCTCCCAGGGAACGTGGCTGCACCGATGTGACAAGCTGGGAGGCCACCCGAGGGGGTGGGGACAAAGAGGGGTCCACGTGGCACCCAAAGTCGGACTGGGACTCGTGGACCAGGACCAGCACCGAGGCCCCTCTACCTCGGGCCACAGCCCTGCCTGCAGGTGAGCATCCGCGTCCACACCTGCGATTACCTGGCACCCCCACCCCCGCCAAGGCGGCCGTGCCCAGTGCAGTTCCAAGCGTGGGGAGGTCTCTGGAACAGGGGGGCCCAAGTACCACAGGTCCCTCTGTCCATGGCATCCACGTCTGTCTATCCACAACCACAGTGTGTCCACACTCACCCACGCCTGTCTACACAGCATCCAGGCCCGACCACACCATGTGCGCGTGGTGTCCACACCCGCCCGTGCCTGTCCATTCCCAGGAGGAGACACTTTGCAAGGGAACAGCTGCTGCCAGCTTAGCCCATGGGCCGTCCGTCTCCTCCCCACAGGCTGGGGGTCCCGGGCCTCGAGGTGCAGCCTCCCTCATAGCAGGAGACCCGTCGCAGGCGCTGCAACTTCTCTGTGCGTCTGTTTCCAATGATCCGTCACACGGCATCCCTGTGCGTCCTGGGCCGGGTCTGACTCCGCCGGCCGGCCCGGCCCCTCCTTTCTGAGCACAGGGGCCTGGACCCCCGGCCCGGCCCCGCCCCCCACTGCCCTCGCCCTCTGCTCACCTTGCTCACCTCCAGCTAAACCACTCTTCAGTGCTTAAAAATAATTAAATCTGGGCTTCCCTGGTGGCGCAGTGGTTGGGAGTCCGCCTGCCGATGCAGGGGATACGGGTTCGCGCCCCGGTCCGGGAAGATCCCACATGCCGCGGAGCGGCTGGGCCAGTGAGCCATGGCCGCTGAGCCTGCGCGTCCGGAGCCTGTGCTCCGCAACGGGAGAGGCCACAACAGTGAAAGGCCCGCGTACCGCAAAAAAAATAATTTAAATTTAAAAGATCCCTTTGTACAAAAACAGATCAGCTAAAACCCGTGAATAATTTATGCTTGTTCTGTTCACTTCCAAGAACATCAACGTGGAGCTCAGGGAAGTTTCCGTCCTAAAGGAGCCCGTGACCTTCAGGTGCACGGGACCCCAGTGCTTCTTAAGGCCCCAAAGCGGAGGAGGTGGTTTGCACTTACCAGCAGGCGCCCCCAGGGAGGCCGGGAGCAGAGGGAGGTGCCGGCCGCCCTGTGCTCTGCCCCCCTGGGCCGGCCCCGAAGTGGGACCCCGCTGCCTGCCTTCCTCGCAGCTGAGCGAGCCCCCCAGGCTCCCCCATCACCCCACAGACGGCCCAGAGCCCCAGGCTCGCTGCATCTCGTTCTGTTCTCCCAGGAGTCGCCGCACATAGGAAAACATGCTGGGGGCCGGGGAGTGCTGAAATGAGGGGGCATCCAGGGAGGGCTGGACACAGACGGTGCAGCTGCCACGGGCGGACCCCACGGGAGGCAAGGGTCTGCGGCAGCAGGGAAACGTCTTACTGCAGCCATGCTGCCCCAGACCCACGTCCTCGTGGGGATGGAGTGACTCACAGGCCCTCCGTTGCCTCCTGATTCAAGACTTCCTCCTCCACACAAGTCTTTTTCCTTCTTAATGAACTTGTATGCTATAAAAATAAGCTGATGAAAGACTTGGAAAATATCAGAAGACGTAAAAGAGAAGGAAAACAACGGTCCACCTTCGCGCTGACATCGCAGGCGCACGTCTGCTCTCCACCCTGAAGCCAACGCCTCGGACCGCCCCTGCTCTGCTCGGGTGACGTGGTCAGGAGAAGGCGGGGCCCAATGTGCACGCTTGTGGTCTGTCATTGCACACTTACCAGGACAACCCAACACCACACAGGCGGACAACCTGACTCTAAAATGGGTAAAGGACTTGCACAGACATGTCTCCGAAGAGGATACAGTAGACTGATGGCCAACAAACCCGAGGAAAGATGCTCAGCGTCACTGATCACCAGGGAAACGAAGTCAAAACCACAGTGAGATACCACCTCACACCCAATAGGGTGGCTCCTATCAAACAAACCCAGGAAATACCAAGTGTTGGTGGGGATGTGAAGAAGCTGGAACCCTGTACACGCCGGTGGGAACGTAAAATGGCGCAGCTCCTACGGAAAATGGTCTGGTGGTTCCTCAAAAACCTAACAATAGAATACCATACAATCCAGCAATTCCACTTGTGCATATATTCCCAAAAGAACTGAAAACAGGGACTCGAAAAGGTATTTGTACACCCATTTTCAGAGCAGCATTATTCACAGCAGTCAAAAGATGGACGCAACCCAAGTGTCCATCAGTGGATGCCGGATAAGCGAAATGTGGTCCATCCACAGGAGGGAGTATTATTCAACCTTAAAAAGGAGGAAATTCCAACACCCGCTGCAATGTGGATGAGCCTTGAGGACACAATGCTGAAACAAGCCAGACACGAAAGGACATGTCCTGTATGATGCCACTTTTAGAGGACCCAGAGGACTCAGATTCACATGGTGGCTGCCAGAAGTGGGGGGGGGCCAGGGGCTGGGAGAGGGGGTGAAGAGTGTTTAACGGGGGCAGAGTGTCAGTTTGGGAAGATGAAAAAGTTCTGCAGACAGATGGTGGTGATGGTTACACAACAGTGTGAACGCGCTACTGAACTATACACTCAGAAATGTATTTTGCTACAATTTTAAAAAAACAACAAAAAACAACGGTGGGCTGGATTTGGTGTGTGGCCCATAGTTCTCCGACCCTTTTATTAAAGTGTATCCAGGTGATGGTACCTTGGGTGGTCTTTAAAAGCGGTATTTACAAGGTGTATTCAATAATCTGCTTAGATCATAACGTCAAGAAAAACGAGGTTCTGTAACTTACACGGAAAGTCAAATTAACATCGTGGAAACATTTGGGTGGGTCCTACCTCAGACATTTAGGCTGCGTGAGGTCCAGAGAGCAAACCACACACTGTGCACATGAAACGGGGCTGGAAGCTTCATTCCTACATGTGCAAGGGCCTCCTTAGCGAAGCCCTGGGTGTTTCTTCAAGACCACGTGAGCTCAGGACTCTGCCCAGCGACCAGGGCCTCCTGTCCGGGAAGGGGTGGCCGCAGGGGAGGATGTCGCAGCCACGCCGTGTCTTCCGGGTGGTGTGACGGATCCTGTGGGGACACCGGGCTTGGGGCCTGGTCAGCGGGGTCCTCTATGGTTGGTCACAAACCACCCACTAGAAATCCTCAGGCAGTCTTCTGGTTCCCAACTAGAAGAGGACACCAAGGACAGCTGGCCATGAAGACTGCAGACCTGCCAGGCTGTGAGCCTACGGGGACCCCAGGATTCAACCTCTGCGGGGACTGTTCAGGCCAAATCCAAATGCTAAGTCCTGACCCCAGCACCTCAGAATGTGCCCTTATTTGGAAATAGGGTCATTGCAGGTGTCTGAAGTCAGAATGAGGTCACAGGGTGGGCTCTGACTCAAAATGGCGGGTGGTTTTATAAAAAGGGCAAATTCAGACACAGGCGCAGGGGGAACTCACCACGTGGGCGTGACGACGTCTCCAAGCCCAGGAGGGGCCGGATGGACCCTCCCTCAGCCTCAGAGGGAGCCAGCCTGCCCACACCAGGCTCTAGACTGAGACAGAATAAACTTGGGCGGCTTAAGTCACCTGCCCCAGCAGCGGGGGGACAGGAAGCAGACCCTGACAGGGGGAGGGGCTGCAGGACAGGAGGCAACCCCCGGAGCCTGGAGTCTCCACGGCTGACCTCAACCCCTGGGCATCCTCACACTCACATCCTCATTCCAACACTGCACGAAACGCAGCCCCTCTGAGCACGTGTCCTGGTGACCTCTCTGCTCTCCAAGGCCCCTCCCTCCCATCCCTGCTCCTTGTAGACATACCGCCTGGACCCTCCACACCCTCCAGGTGCCTTTGGGTTGGACGCCTGCCATGAGCAGAATGTCCGTGTCCCCCAAACCCATCTGGGGGGGGGCCCGACCCCCAGTGCAGTGGTATTTGGATGCAGGGCCTTTGGGAGGCGATTAGGGTGAGATGAAGTCATGAGGGTGGGGCCCATGATGGGATTAGCGCCCTTAAAACTCGAGGAAGATTCACCAGTTAGCCCTCTCGGCCCCATGAGGACACAGCGGGAGCCCAGGAAGCAGGACCTCGCCGGGAACTGACCCAGGTCTCCAACGCCCAGCCTCCAGAAACGCGAGGAATTCCTGTTGCTTGAGCCCAGGAAGCAGGGCCTCGCCGGGAGCTGACCCAGGTCTCCAACGCCCAGCCTCCAGAAACGTGAGGAATTCCTGTTGCTTGAGCCACCCAGCCTGGGGTATGTTTGTTACAGCAGCTGAGCTGACAGAGACAGGCCCCAAATCCCTAGACTCGGCCTCAGCCTCCCCGGCCCCTCTCCCCACAGGGCTGAAACAGGGTCTTACATAATCAACTCAGCAACGTGGGTCCTCTTCCCACCACCCGCCTCTCGTCCCTTCCCACACACACCCGTGAGTCCCAGGGTCCACACGCAGTTCACACGTAGAAGCCACGTCTCAGAAAGGTCAGGACAAAGTGGCTAAATTCCTCCCCTGGCCGGGGCAGGCCCGGGACAAAAGGGGAACACTGGTCTCCCCCGGCCAGGCTGCAGCTCGAAGACCCCTGCGACAGGACAGTCCCCGGGGGTCGGTCAGATGATGGACGGCAGTACAGACACCCGCCCAGCCCCTCACCCACATGAGGACGCCAACGCACGATGGACTCTCCAACTGCCTGGCTGGAGAGTCAACTCTTCGCCATGCAGAAAGTTCAGGAAGGGAATAAAAACTGGAAAGGTAATGTGGGGGGTGGCACCCAGGGACCACCATCGCTGTGTCCCATCTCCCAAGCCGGGAGGCGGATGCCCGCGCTCAGGTGACAGCGCACCCGAACACACAGTGACAGGCGCCAGCAGCTCACAGGATTTTTATTTACTTATGTCTAAAGATGGTTTTTTTTTGGTGTGGACCATTTTTAAAGTCTATATTGAATTTGTTACCATATTGCTCCTGTCTGATGTGTTGCTTCTCTGGCCCCAAGGCACGTGGGACCCCAGCTCCCTGACCAGGGATCCAACCCGCACCCCTGCATTGCAAGGCGAAGCCTTAACCACCGGGCCGCCAGGGAAGTTGCCGGTTCACAAGACTTTAAATGATAAAAACGTATTTATGTTCTTTGACGGCATGATTGCTCATCTGGGATTCTGCACCCAGGAAACCAAGAGTGGACCAGAGGGGCCGGCGCGGCGCAGCGGCCGAGGGGAACCCGCCGCCCCCGGGGTCACCACATGCACAGCCCGAACCCCAGCGCCTGCCCGCCCACGGCCAAGTCCCGAACCGTGAGCTGAAGACAGGGAGGAATTTTAACTAACCTGACGCCTCCGTATTTCCTTAATATTAGTAAGCACGCGAGGCTAGAATAGAATTTAAAATGGTACGCTCGCCAGGGAGCGACATAAGGGGCAATTCAAAATTTTCCCCTTCCATTTCATTGCGTGTCTCAAATTTTCTGTACTCAACACGTGTTGCTTGTCAACCAGAAATGCTGTTTTAAATACAAAGTGGACAGTCCTGTCTTCACAGTGCTGCCTTCCCGTCCACTCAGTCACCAGCGACCCTCTCGAGACGCCGAGCGGCACACGTGACCCGGCCTCGGGCTGGCTCAAGGCTCCGGCGGCCTGAGCCACGTGGCGGGGCTGACAGTGCTCCCGGGCAGTGGGCAGCGCTGTGCAGCCCATCGCTGACTGGTCCCAGGGTCTGGGGACCTCTGGTTTAAGGGGGGGACATCTTCGTGGGAGCCTGTTCAGTGAATGCCCAGGGAGGACACACCTGAGGTGGAAGCAGGCGGACCCCACCCTCACAGAGGCCACACCCTGGTGGTTGGGTGGGCGGCAGCACAAAAGCCTGGGTGCCGGGGGAGAAGACAAACGGTGGGGGGGGGTGTGAGTTTTCGTGGCGGGGGGGAAGGATGGTGTGCAATGGGATGGGGAAGGAGACGGGGGTGGGAGGGCGGAGGCCTGCAGCCCTCCTGACGTGAGCTGCCTTTGCAGAGGGAGGTGGGACTCCCACAGCGAGGGCCCCCTCAGCCCGGCTAGACGGGGTGGGGTGGTGACAGGGGGTTACGGCCCAGTGAGACCCCATTTACAGGCCCCTTCCGCCTGCAGGGGGCAGGGTTATCCAGGTGAGGGAGGCGGAGGCTGCACCAGGTCCATAGGAAAGGCTGCGACCTTCCTAAGGTCACACAGGAGGGAAGCAGCAGAACTGGAATTCGAATGGGGGGGCATCCAAGGCAGAGCCCTCACTGCCGCCGCGGCCGCACAGAAAGCCGCTATTCAGCACTGGCTCCGCCCCATCAGAACAAAGGACGCCTTCAAGCCACGTGTCCAGGCGGCCAGCACGTGCCAGCCACCAAGCAGCCCGCCCCTCACCGCTGTCCCCGTAGCCCCACCTCGAGGCCAGACTGCCCGCTGCTGCGGCCGCCCAGACGCCGTCCTCACTGCCTCCACACCAGTGCCAGCTCCTCGGCGGCCGGACGGGACGGGTGCCCACCCCGTTAGGTCAGACGTTTTTCCGTGGCAGGTCACTTCCAGCAGCCACGCCCTCCCCACACAGGAGCAGAAAGATGGTACCCCCGACTCCCCAAAATGCCAGCTTCAGAGGAAAAAGCACCTCTGAGTTACTCACTCTGCCCACAGTAAATCTGTCTGATGACATAATAGACATATTGCTCGGATATCTTTTCATAGTCCTTTGGTAACGACACCAACATTTTCTGGATGATGAGACCAAAACAGAACAAAATGAACAAACAAAAACTATGCAAAAATAAGGGAATCATTAAAATCCCTCGGAGCAAAGGTCTTATTGGTGGCATATAAGCTGCAAGGACCACCTGGCATTTCAGGCCACTGTCCAAAGGTGCTAACGTCACCGCTCTCTTGGTCGTGGGGCCCTTCCCAGCTGTGGACACGGTTGGCCCATGACAAGGCCTTAACCCTATAAGCCACGATGCTCCAAACCTATCTGTCATCTCCTGTTTCTCACAGAATTCTTCGTTTAAAAGCAGAAGATGAGAGAGTTCTCAAGATCTGCTGTAGAACATGAGAATACGGTTAACACTTCTGAACCACACGCTAAAAATGGTCAAGATGGCCCTGTTAGGATGACCAAAATCCAGAACACGACACCACCGAACACTGGTGAGGATGTGCACCAACGGATGAGGGACTCACACTCGTTGCTGGTGGGAGTTCAAAATGGACCAGCCACCCTGGAAGACAGTTTTGGTGATTTCTTACAAAATTAAACATAGTCTTACCGGACAATTCAGCAGTCATGCTCCTTGGTATGTACCCAAAGGAGCTGAAAACTACGTTCACACAAAAACCTGCACACAGACGTTTCTGGCGGCTTTATTCACAACTGTCAAAACGTGAAAGCAACCAAGGTGTCCTTCAGCAGGTGATGGATGAATAAACTGTGGCCCTTCGAGACAGCGGACGACTATTCAGCGCTAAAAAGAAATGAGCTTTCAAGCCATGAAAATACATAGAGGGGTCTTTTCTTTTAAATTAATCAATTAATTATTTATTTACTTTGGCCATGCCACGTGGCATGTGGGATCTTAGACCCCCAACCAGAGATGGAACCCGTGCCCCCTGCATTGGAAGCATGGCGTCGTAACCCCTGGACCGCCGGGGAAGCCCTAAGGCATGGAGGAATCTTAAATGCATATTACTCAAGAAGAGAAGCCAATCTGAAAGGGCTACACGTGACATGATTCCAACAATAAGATGTTCTGGAAAAGGCAAAACTATGGAGACAGTAAAAGGATGAGTGGCTGCCAGAGGCTGGAGGGAGGGAGAGGGGAACGGGGGAGCACAGAGGATTTTTAGGGCAGGGAAACTGCTCTGTATGATACCGTCATGGTGGGTACACGTCATCATACATTTGTCCAGACACACAGAACGCACACCACCACGAGTGACCCCCAGTGTAAACCACGGGCTCCGGGTGATGACGTGGGTTCGTGGGTTGTAACAAGTGTACCCTCTGGCGGGGTGCTGGTAACAAGGAGGCCGTGCCTGGGGGCAGGGCGGGTGTGGCAACTCTGTGTCTTCCTCTCAATTTTGCTGTGAACCCAGAACTGCTCTAGAACATAAAATCTTAATAAAGAGAATCAGAGAGAGGGTTGAGATGGTAATTTTTATACCATGTGTTATTTGGCCACGGCTAACTGAAGAAGATGTATCAGGAATGTGGGTGGACGTGGGGTGTCTGATGCTCAGGGGTCTGACTGGTCCCAGATGCTTTGCAGGACAATGGCCAGCGCCCCCGTCATAGCTTTAAAGCATCATCACGTTTGTGGGTACAAACCTGTGGCAGGACTGGGGGCTGCCGGTAGTTCTGGGTGACGCGCTGTGCTTCACGCGTTTACAGAAATACTGAGTCAAGTCACACGTTTCAAGCATCTCTAAAAACTACAACGTGAATGAAGATTACACAGAATTCATACAATGTGTGTCTACAGTGAGGACCTGGACAGCAAAACGGTAAATGCGTGATTATCATCTCGAAGAATCTGTAAGATGAGTCACTGTACAAGAAAATCTGAACTGTTCTGAAGTCTTACAGACCTTAAGTGAAAGAAACTGAGGTCTCTCCCAAATTTGGAAACAATCCTAAAAATTGACGTGATGTTTCCAATAATAATTTGTGAGGCCAAAAAGAAGATTTTCTAAATGGCCGAAAAGTAAAATTTTGTCAACTGTATGACAGGAAGGACGGAGGTAATTATCTTTGAGGTTTCTCTATAGGGAATATTGCAAAATTGTCACTTGAGAAGGCAATCACAATGTTTGCAGCTAGAACATATTGGGAGAAACGTATTATAGAATCATGCCAAGCAGATATTTAATGGTGAGTCTAATTAGTGATTTTTCTAGATTTTGCGATGCTGTCAGTATTTTAGGAGTTATCATTTATTTATATTTCTATTCTCATTCTAAATACATATACACATGTGTGTATAATAGCAGACAAGAGTAAGAAAGCACGAGCAGAGAAGAGTACGTGTACTAGGTTACTCTTTGTGCAACGAAAAAGGGTAAATAACACACACACACACACACACACACACACACACACCTATTTTTACAAAAAGAAACACAGGAACAAGCCAAAAAAATTACTGAAGTTGGGTGCACATGGGTCGAAGGTACATGAACAGGAATCTTTGCACACAGTTTTTTGTTTGTTTGGGTTTTTTTGCTGTACGCGGGCAGCAAACAGGAATATTTGCACACAGTTTTTTGTTTGTTTGGGTTTTTTTGCGGTACGCGGGCCTCTCACTGCTGTGGCCCCTCCCGTTGCGGAGCACAGGCTCCGGAGGCGCAGGCTCAGCGGCCATGGCTCACGGGCCCAGCCGCTCCGCGGCATGTGGGATCTTCCCGGACCAGGGCACGAACCTGTGTCCCCTGCATCGGCAGGCGGACTCTCAATCACTGCGCCACCAGGGAAGCCCCTGCACACTGTTTTTATTTTTGAATCATGTTCATGTGTTACACAACCCTTCTATAAAATAAACAAATAGGGATGAGGAACACACCCTAGAACTGAGTGCAGACAGAAATAAATAAACCCGACTGAGTACTGCATAGACACAGCCATAGGGACGATGACAACGGAACCTCGGTAAACCCCTGGGAGCCGCGCTCGAACTGAACCAGTGTCGGGGGAGCAGAGGCCAAGGACCCAGGCTGCCAGGGAACCGGGTCGGTGCGTGGGCAGAGAGCCCGAGAGGCACGGAGGCGGGCGGAGCCGCAGCAGCTCCAGTCCCGGTGGGAGCTCGAGGGTCAGAGCGCGAGCTCGGGTCCTACTCCCGGGGGTGAGGGGCGCATGGAACCCAGCCCTGCTTCTAAAGGCCCTCCCCCACCCCGGGGAGGCTGGGTCCTCAGGGCAACAGAAGCTCCGGGCTGGAACCAGGACCGTGCTTGCTGACCCCAGAGGCGACTATACCAGAAAGCGGGGACGCCCTCAAACGCTGGTGGGAACGTGCCCCAAGCCGGCGGGAGCCGCTTCCCCAGGCTCTGCCGGCCAAATAGAGCCTCAAAAGAAATGACAGAAATGGATTTTAATAAACTCACAATTTAGAAAACCCCTCAATGTCATACCCCATGCGGGTACGAAATTGTTTTTAAACAGGGAGGGGAGCAGGGACGGCTCTTCCTTACAGCATAAAATGCCTACTGATATCGGTAGAGGGAGCGATGGAAAGAGAAAACGGCCTCGGGAGCGCCACGACAGTAACAACCCTCCCACGGACGCCGACACCACATGGGGGGACACAGGCCACAGGCTCCACCGCGGACCTCCTCTCGTTCCGTGGACCTGAGAGGCGCCCGTGCTGGAAGCAGGACCGCTGGTGGGTGACACTGGCTCGGAGAGGCAGCTCCGATGACAAAGGATTTGGAAAGAACGTGATCAACGAGAGCACAGCTTGGTGAGAGGCGAGGGTGTGCGTGGTCCGGGGGTCCGTTCTGAGACCCAGATGCTTTCAGGCGAGACACGAAATGCTAACCCAGGAAGGAGGTGCTTAAGACCAGTGTCCATAGTGTGACAACCCTCACAGCGGCTTCACATCCGGTCCTGTCGCCATGGTGGGCGTGCTGCCCCTGCTAGCTGTCTGCGGGGCCGCTCCCGGGAGCCGCTCGCTGCTTGGCTCCCCCACTGACTGTCAAAGGCCACGGGTGCCACTCTGAAGGAGGCCGGCCCGGGGACAGGTAGCACTTCCTGAGCTACGGTCATCAACCAGCTGGGACCCGGTGTCCGTGTCTCCCTGCTGACCTTCTCAGATGACCGCGTGTCTCCCCCAGCTCTGCCTGCGGTCGGGTCGCTGGGCGGCGGGGGATCGGCCGCAGTGGGAGCGCTGACACCAGGCAGACTGGCAGAAGGGACACCAGCATGAACGTAGCCTTTCCCAGCGCTCAGCTGCTGACATCACAAAACAGTCACCGGACGCTCAACCAGCGAACCTCACACTCACGGGTCGGTTAGTTACAGCCTCCACGTGAATCCACCTTCCGCAGCGGCCAAGGTACACACGGCACCGACGGACCTGCTCCTGGAGAGATGCCATCTGCCGGGTCCGTCCTGAACGGCCGCTCGGCAGCCCCAGGCCCCTCGCATGGTCACCCGCATGGGGCCCCTCCCCAAACAGCGCCAGAGCGGGGCGCGCGGCCACCAACGTCGACTGGAGCCGCTTCCAGCTGCTCCGGGCCAGGCCCGTCGGGTCAGCAGCCAGAAACACGCCTGGGCTCTCCCAGGGCAGCACTGCCATGGCGTCCGTCCTGGGGCCTCACCTGGAGCCGCAATGGCTGGGGCTGGGCCTGTGTCACCATCACTGCTTTACGGAAGGACAGGACGGAAGAGAACAGACCATGCTCGCCGGGAAGATCCCGCGTCCGACGGCGGCAGCTGAGCCACCGTAACAGGCCGACCAGCATGCTGCCCTTCATGCCCTCCTGCCCTCACCGTCTCTCCTGGGTGAAGGGACGGAGGGAAAGCCTGTGTCCCCAGCTATGGGGGTCAGAGATCCCCCTGCCTCACCACCCACGGGGGCTCCAGGTCCACCTCACACCCCTGAGCCCCCAGCACCACCCTCTTGGGAAGCGGTCTGGCCCTCACACTCCCCAGACCCACCTGAGGAGCTCCCAGTGGCCGAAGCTGGAACAATGTGGGCAACAGAAGAAGAAAGTCATATTGGATGAGAATCCCGGGTACAAAACCACCAGCTGTGAGTCCAGACTGATATGAAGAAAGAAAGCAATGGAAGGGACATCAAACACCCCGAGCAGAAGAGTCCAGGTAATCCGCAGGGACGCCCCCTCCCCTCCTGATGGGCTGTGCTGACAACCTTCCTCAGAGGAGAGGATGCAAAGGGAGAAAGAGGGATTCTGCAGCGGGCACCTGGCAGACACACCTCAGCCAGGTGAGCGAGGCCATGTCACCTGGTGATGTGAGAGCAGGTGCCCCGACGTGATGTGATGAGAAGGGCGGCGCCTCCGCGGCTCCTCCCCAAGCCCCTGACCCCAGTCGAAGTGTGAGAAAAACATGAGACAAACATCAGACAAGAGGGGCAGTCGACCCACACCTGGCCAGCACTCCTGCACACGGCCAAGGTCACAGAAACCAAAGGCATCTGAGGCCTGTCGCAGCCAGAGGAGCCCGAGGACACGTGACGACTGAATGTCATGTGGGGTCCAGGATGACGAGGACACGAGGGGAAACTGAGGAATCCCGAGTGAGGTGGGGCTCGAGCTCGTGGAAACGTGCCTACGTGGGATCTTTAGCTGTGACTGACGTGTACACTGGTGCTACCGGCTCCCGTGCCGCCGTCCCAATTCTCCCTAATCCCAAGCCTGTTCTAAAACATAACGTCTATCAACTCACACGCACAGACCACTGCTGGGAAGCGCACGCGACGCGCCAGCCCTGCCGCCTCCCGCTGCCCCTCGCCGGGGGGCCACACCACCCCACACCGCCGTCAGCCCCGCATCCTCCGTCCCACGGTCATGCGGGCCCTCGGACAGGCTGATTCCAGATGCCCACGCTCGCCCACACCCACCCGCGAAGGCCTGTCCCAGCACTGGTTCTCCTGCATAATTTAGCCTCGGGAAAGAATCACCTACGTGGTATCCAGGTAAACACAGCAGCAGGAACACAATCATTTTCCTACGCTCCCTCCCAAGACCACAGTGGAAGGAAGGAAAGCACCGATAAACCCGTCACAGCAAAGAGGAGCGGGGGTGGGGGGGTGGGAAGAGGGGCACTGCGTGGCACCCTGGGAGATGGGCGGCCGACCGGGGGTCACAGGAGACGGGGCAGGGCGGAGCCCCCCAAGGCCTCAACTCAGAGGCTCCTGGTCTCTGAGGAGGAGACCCCTGGCCTCACCCTGGAGGCGGGCAGAATGAGGGCCCAGCCTGGGGGGGATGACGGCAGCCTGGTCACCCAGCTTGAGACCCCCGGCCTCCCGGGAGCAGCCCAGCCAGGACACTGCACCAGTCATCCCCATGGGCAGATGAGCATGGGTCATGGGGGCCGGGGGAAACCTCCCAGCAATACAAGCCAAGAAGAAGCAGCTGGGTGGACACGCAGTGGGAAGGGCAGAAGAACGCGTGGAGAAGGAAGACACCAGCTCCTCCTGCACCTGCCCTACTCTGCTTGGACCTCATTCACGCACCTGATTCTCAAAGTGGCGGGGACTCTCACCCATAGTCACGCTCCATTTACGAGGGTCTGAGCAGGGGCCTGGACTTGGGCTCAGCCTGCGGGGGATGGACCCCAGCTCCACCAGGCACAGCTGTGTGCTGTGGGAAAATGACCTGACCTCTCCGTGCCTTGGGTGGCATTCTCTCCACGGGACACAAACAATAATAGCAGGTACCCATAGGGCAGCACGAGGATTAAAGGATTCATGCCTGGGAAGCCTTAAAGCCAGAGAAGTGCTCAGTGACTCACGTAATCACTTCACATGATGCGGCCTCTTGCCACAATTATAACCTCAAAGAAACACTGATCTTCCAGCTCTGAAACAAGAGCAGGACAGTCTATTCTAGAAAGCAACCTTCAGAGAACAAAACAGAGCTCTTGGAAGTTAAAAAACAAGGACAAGACAACACACTTAGTAGATGGTTTGGACAAGAAAAATTAAAGATATCACCTAGAAAATAAAATAGAAGAAGTGGAAAATAGAAAATCAGAGAACCAGTCCAGGAGTTCCAACTAACCATCAGTGGGAAGAGAAGGTAACAGAACCGTCAAAAGTGAACCATCAAAGAAATAACTGAACAGGGCTTCCCTGGTGGCGCAGTGGTTGAGTCTGCCTGCCGATGCAGGGGACACGGGTTCGTGCCCCGGTCTGGGAAGATCCCACGTGCTGCGGAGCGGCTGGGCCCGTGAGCCACGGCCGCTGAGCCTGCACATCCGGGGCCTGTGCTCTGCAACGGGAGAGGCCACAACAGTGAGAGGCCCACGTACCGCAAAAAAAAAAAAAAAGAAAGAAATAACTGAACAGAACCTTCCCATCAGGAATGCCTTGAGTTTCCACGTTGAAAGTTCCAGTACAAGAGACAAAAAGGCCCACATCCAGGCACATCATCGTGAAACCTGAGAATACAGAAGACAAAAGATCCTAGAAACTTTCAGCAGAAAAAAAAAACAAAACAAAAACACACACAACAATCAAAATGGCCTCTGACTTTGCCATCAGACCAGAAACTAGTGGACCACAGTCGGTTCCTCCAAGGTGCTGAGGGGGGCGATTCTAACAGGCTTCCATACCCAGCTAAACTATCACCCATGTTCCACTCAAGTAAAAGCACTTCCACTCCAGGTCTCTAAAGCCTTACCTCCCACCCCCAACCCCGGGGCCCCTCTTTCAGAACATCTCTGGAGGACGTCTTAACCAGAGATGAAGCCAAGAAAGGGAACAGGGGAGCCAGGGATGGAGGCGGCGGGCAGAGCAGAGTGGCAGGAGATTGCGGGATGAAGGCAAAGGGAGGTCCTGGGCATGCTGTTCAGGGCCTGGGGGGCCCCGGGAGGGCTGTCCCTGCGCTGGGAAGATAATGGGCAAATATGAGGCAGGACTTCTAGAAAACTGCAAGGACGAAAATCAAGACAAGTATTAACAGCAAGAAAAACTACAAGTTGTACAAGACAGGAAGTCTAATGCTGGTGGCTCATGACCACGAGATACAGTCAATGACAAAACAACCCTACTGGGGGTAGAGGGAGGGAGGGAGAGCTGAGCTGACGTGTCCAGAGGCAGAGCGGAACAAGTAACACCCCCAACGGAAAAGTGTGATCCGGAAATCTGGAAATACATGCCAAGGGTGGCAGAGGGGTGGCGACACCTGTTCTCTCCCTTTAAACCACATGGACTATTCAACACCTTAAAATAGAAACATAAAACTCAAAATTAAATGCAAGGTATGAAAACAATATACAACGCAAACTGTACACATGCGCATCTCCTGACCAGGACAGGATGCCCAGCTCCTCCACGTTTGACACAACCTTGTTCCATCCTCTCAACAAGCCCACATCACAGAAAAGGAAACAGGCGCAGGGCAGGGGGCCACGGGGCCACTTGACCAGGGCAGCCCTGGGGTGCTGACCCCAGCTCTCCCTCCCAGGCGCTCTTCGCCGCACCCACACACAGATGCTCCCCACTGCCACAAGTCAACTCTTCTTAAACTTCCCACAGAAGACACAGGCAAAAAAGCAGACTTTGAAAAGACCAGGGAGGGCTTCCCTGGTGGCACAGTGGTTAAGAATCCGCCTGCCAATGCAGGGCACACGGGTTCGAGCCCTGGTCCGGGAAGACCCCACATGCCGCGGAGCAACTAAGCCCATGCGCCCCAACTACGGAGCCTGCGCTCTACGGCCCGCGAGCCACAGCTACTGAGCCCGCATGCCTAGAGTCCGTGCTCCGCAACAAGAGAAGCCGCTGCAATGAGAAGCCCGCGCACCGCAACAAAGACCCAACTCAGCCAAAAACAAATAAATAAATAAACTTTAAAAAAAAAAAAAAAAAGACCAGGGACTTCCCTGGTGGCACAGTGGTTAAGAATCCGCCTGCCAATGCAGGGCACATGGGTTCGAGCCCTGGTCCGGGAAGATCCCACATGCTGCGGAGCAAATAATCCCGTGCACCACAACTACTGAGCCTGAGCTGTAGAGTCCACGAGCCACAACTACTGAGCCCACGCACCACAACTACTGAAGCCCACGCACCTAGAGGCCGTGTTCCGCAACAAGAGAAGCCACCACGATGAAAAGCCCACACGCCCCCACGAAGAGTAGCCCCCACTCGCCGTAACTAGAGAGAGCCCATGTACAGCAATGAAGACTCAATGCAGCCATAAATAAATAAATAAATAAATAAACTTGTTAATTAAAAAGAAAAGACCAGACACATGCAAACTAAACAATAAAATGCAAATTCAGGGTCCCCTCCACCCCACCCCACCCCAGCATCGCGTGTACAATCCCCTGTTCACCCAGTAAATGATCATGGACTGAAATGAAGCTGAAACAGCCTCCACAGCTGTCAGACCACGGTTCGGCACCTTTGAAATAACTACCGAGAAAGGCTCGTTAGTTGTCAACTCGGCGTCCTTGCCTCTCCTGATCAGGAATCTCTCTTGGAGGAAACGGGGACCCACCGGCTCATGGTTCGGCTATCTGGGGGGGATCAGAATCCGGCTGGGCCTGGGTGGAGGCCTCAGAGACACGGAGGAGAAGCAGCCAGGCACCAACGAGGTGGCCTACTCTACATTTCAGGACGATCCTAAAATAAACCGCCACGTCCACACACACGGCGGGGACTTTGTGGCGCCACCTCCCGATCGGATGATGTCAGCCATGATTTCGTGACCAAAACAACTCAAACACTGGGTAACTGGTGCAGATGGCTGATTCTGGACAAAGCTTTTCCTGCCCCTCCCACAAAGCAACAAGCTCTTATGGACAGAGAGCCTGCTTGGTGCCCACCCCTGGGCTGGGAGCCGGGGACCCCACTAGAACATGAAACGCCCATCCGACCCTTGTGGAGCCGTAGCCCCAAGCCCCGCCTGCCCTGCAAGAGTGGAGGGAAAAGACGAGCAAAGGCCCAGCGGCAGCAGGGATCCACCAAGGGGGCGGCCAGCCCCGCCAGCCCCCAAACGCGCCTTTCCCAGAGAGCGAGGCAGGGAAACATGGAAAAGAATCGTTCTCTGTTCTGCGATGTAAACAGAGACACGACACCCGGAAAGAGGGCTGGTCCTCCGCGGGGCTGGGCGTCGCTGGGCCCTGGCTCTGGCGGGCAGCGCTTAGGGCATCCTCCGCCCGCCACGACAGCCCCATGACAGCCCCAAGACAGCAGGAAACAACTGCTCCCCAGGCCTTCGGATGCTCAGTGGGGCCTGGAGCCTGAGCCAGGCACACTCTCCGACCAGAGCTCCGAGGAGGATGGGCCTCCCGGGGGCTGGACTGCATGGGATCCGCTCCGTCCTGGGGGGTAAACACAACCCCCCCCCACTGCTCAAATGTTAAAGGGAACAAGACGGGAACACGGGGAGCTTCTGAAGCAGGACGTCTCCGCAGGGACGACAGACGACCCTGACGGGGCCCCCAGGTTGGTGCCCAGGGACGGGGGGCGGAGGGTGACATCCACCCGGAGGGGCTCCCGGCCGCTCTGTGTGACCGACTGATAAATAGGCAGCCCTGGCAGTAAAGTCTGGAAGGTTACGGAGCTCACACTCCTTACGTAACTGTCAGCAGCTCTGAACTTTGTGAAGGCGGCCCGTCGTGGCTGACGCAGCAGAGACAGGAGAGTGGTGAAGCCACATGGATACAGGTGGGCCCTGCCACTGCCCCACCTGGCAGCATCAACACAGGATGGCTGTGGCTTTGGGGGCGTTCACTCCTCCCACCTGTCCCCCATTCACGGCTTTGACTAAACCCAGCCGAGACCCTGAGGCCTGGAAGTCACGTCCTGGGTCTTTGGGCAGCGTGTCTGCCCTGAGGGTCCCACCAGCCCTGCACGGGCAGTGTGTGATCGCGTGAAAGGAAAGAGGCCAAGACATCCTGAAGAAACTATGACACAGCTAATTTCTGCTCCTTGGCCAGTGCACGTGTGCGCCAACACCCGCTCCATCTCCCTTTCCCATGCACCCCTCCAATGCACCCTACGTTCTGATTCTAGGATCCAAAACAAATGAGTCACCCCCGCATCCCGGGCTAGCTGCAGGGTGGCCGGTACACAGTCCTTCTGCTCCTGGGGGAGGGGTGGCTCTGGCAGAACAGCCTCCCCGTCACCCCAGCACCATCCACATGGGGGGGAACCCACCACCCAGCAGCCCACCCGCCCTGCTCCCCACCAGCCTTGGGTGGGCGGGGGCTGCCTGCTGGTGTTTTTGATTTTTACAAAAACACCTTCTGCAAAATGGACGTCAGAAAAGCACCCACATCCCCACCTCCCCGCGAGCTACGTGCAGCCCCGGAGCGTCCGAGTCTACCTCCAGTCATGTCAGAACAGGGACCCGGCCGCCGACCTCCCAGGCCCGGGCGGAGAAGCCAGACGCCGACACGACCTGCCTGCCCTCAACGCGGAGCCGGAGCCAGAGCCAGGACCGCCGGGGCTGCGGGAGCACAGCCGCTCTGCGCATGGGGCTCAGGGCTGGGAAACAGGTGCCGGCCGCGGGCAGCCTGGGCAGCCGGGGGCCCCGGGCGGCCCCATCGTGGCGCTGCCCACACGCAGGCGGCAGCAACGCGGAGCGGAGAGCAGGCAACACACATGCACGCTCACTCCAGACCCTTCGTCGCTAAGCCCCGGCAGCAAAACTCCCAGGGAGAGAGCAGGGCCCCCCGGCCAGGCTGCCACATGAAAACGAGGCTGCTCCCAGAGCCAACCAGCCGCGCGGCCGGGCCTCGGTCACATACCGTCCGATTTCAGGGGCAGGTTTCCTCCCCACCCACCCCCTCCCCCCGCGTCAGCCGCATCCCTCGCTGGGCACGCTCCCCTGGGGCTTGTTTTTCTAAAACCTGTCACCCCTCGGCGCTGTTCCCCCTGCACACTCGGAGCTGCTGCGGCCACATCCCTGCCCGGGGCCGGTGGCACCAGCGCGCCTGTGTTTGGAGCATCTGTGCAGCAGGGAGGCTGCAGGCCGGGTGCCACACAGCCGAGACGCGGACCATCGCGGCTGCCCTGCCGGGAGATGCGCATCACTTACCGGGCTTTCTTCCACTGCCTCCTCGGCCGGATCCTTTATGCTCTACGGAGCAGTGGGCACGAAAGGAGGCATCCTCCTTCCCTGAATGTGCCGACGCTGCCCCCTGCTCCCCTTGGACCCGACAACAGGCAAGGGGGGCTCACACACCAGGGGAGATATTTAAAGGAAGGCTGGCCGGCCTGTCCCCCGCCTCTCACATCCCTGCCTCCTCATGTCTCCAGGCCCGGGTGGTACCCGGCTCCCCTGGGAAGCTGGAGCCGGCAGCTGAGGCACCAGCTAAAACACGGCCTGGATGTCGAGGAGCTGACGTCACAGGACCACAAGCATCTCTGCATTGAAATGGACCTGAAGGGAGCCCAGGGCAGCGGCTCGGCCTCCCGGAGCTGCTCAAACGCAGCGTCCATGGGGAACGGAGCCCGGCGGGGCCTGGGGCCACCACATCAGGCTTATCGGCCGGGATGCGGGGATGCCGCGGCCACCATGCGGGTGACCTCCGACCTGCATCGCTGAGGCCAAGAATGGGTCCAACGTGAATGCTCACGGGTCCCAAGGCCTGGGCACTGTGGCCCGGGGGGAGGGGAAGGAGAGAGGCCTGGCTCCGGTCAATGAGGCAGCGAACCCAGGTCAGGAGGTGTGTCTTGATGCTGCTGCTACTCGGGGGGGTGGGGGGCCAGCGGGAAGGGCAGAAATGGGGGAACCGAGCTCCCAAGGAGGCAAGTATCGGGGTGACCAGCCTGGAACCGCACCTGCTCCAGGCTGAGGTGGGAGGTGGGCCCCCCACACGGCCTGTGTCATGCCGGCCGTGGCCAGAGTGGACCCCGGACCTCCGACACCTGCCCCAGGACCCACTACACCCGGCATCCGGCCTTGGCCGGCTTTAGGCTTCCCTCCAATTCCAAAATCACGAGGGGACTCGGCTCCCCTCCCTGGAGCCCCTAGGGCTTGTGCTCAGGCTGTGTGGCCAGGCTTCACGCTGGGGGCACGGAACATGCTGGAAACTTCTCTCCCCCACCCTCAGGCCTCCCTCCTCTGATCGATTCTAGGCAGGCAGCCGGCTCAGGAGTCTACGCTTACCTGTGTTCCCGACAGAGTCCGCGCCAAAGCTCTGGGTCTGGACTCCAGCTCCTTCCCTTGCTCCAGGCGGAAGTCACCGTGGAGCTTCTCTGACCCGCATCGAGTGACCGTGCGAGGGTGTTTGAAACTCAGTACAACTCCAGAAACGCCAATGGAGTAGAAAGTCCCCAGAAGCTGTGAAAGTACCCATCGAGAACACCTCGCGGTAGCACAGCCCTGCTCCCCCGCTGCCGTACTGGGGCTGCTTCGACACCACACGGCAGCCGAGAGCCCAAGACAGAGGCTAAATGGCCCAAAGAGCCCCAAATATTTATCGTTTGGCTTTTACAGGGGAAGCTGGCATAACCCTAAGACTATAAAATCGCGGAACCATCACATCCACAGTGGGCTTCGATGGGAAATGCAGATTTATCCTGAGTCCAAGGGGAGAACCCGCAAAAGACGCGTTGGTGTCACCGCTGCTGCCCTTCAGCCATCTCTCCTCCAGTCATTCCAAACACCCAGCTTTGCAGAACTCTAGAAAACCCAAGCTGAACCAGGAGACTGTGCATTTCACCGGAAGTCCATTTTAGGTGGAAAAGTAGCTGTTCCGGGTTATTGCAGATAATTTGAGACAAAGCTGAACAGAACTGGATTTTTTTCTTTTTTCTTTTTTTTTTGGTCATTCTGCAGGGCTTGCTGGATCCTAGTTCCCCGATCAGGGATCAAATCCGGGCCCCGGCAGAGTCCTAACCACTGGACCGCCACAGAATTTCCTGAAACTGGATTGTTAATAAAACAGTACACACACCTATAAACACCAGGAAATAGCAGGCGTCCGTCCTCCTGGAAGGATTCGGTGGTAACCGGTCCACCCACACCTGCTCGACCGCCTGGCCCACCCCCAGCCCCCTACCCACGCTGGGCCTCGTTCTCGTCCTCTCACTCTGAGGACGCTGGGTGGCCGTGAGCGCACGATGGGGGCAACTTCCTCGCCCTTGATCCACCAGCGGGGGCAGGGGAGGCGGCGAGCTGGGTACTCGGCCTGTTCCCGGAGCCCTTCTAGCTCTGCTAGTGCCCACACAGCACCCAAGGGGGCGGTCACTCGAGACCCCTTTCACAGCAGGGGAAACCAAGGCACAGGAAGCTGCCTCACCTGCCCGGAGCCGGGGTTTGGACCCGGCAGCATGGCGGCACCGCCCTCTGGGCTCTCACAAACACGCGCGTTCAGGAGCCGCCACCATCGCACGGAGCGACCCCTGGTTTCCCTGGTGGGTCGTGGCCGCGGGAGAGGCCCCAGCCAAGGCCCCTCCAGGACCAGCTCTGCTTCTGGGTGGTCGCCCAGCGTGTGTCTGGGAGGCACGCGAAGCTTCAGAGCCAGAGAACAGGTGGGACAGCAGCTCCGGGCACAGCGGGTGGGAGCGTGAACGAGAGAGGCGGGTGGGCAGGGGGCCCAGCCTGAGCCCCCTCCTCTCCCACAGCCACTGGCGGGGATGCCCCTTCCCCCGCAACCCACCGTGGCCCCTGCAGCCCGTGGCTGTCCCCACCAGCCCCAACCCGGCCCCACTCCGTGGTCACCACTCCTCTGGGCTTCCGGACGTACATGCCCAGGTGAGAGCCCAGGTGAGTCTCCCTTCCGCTCACTCTCCCATAGGCTGACTCGCGTGTATCCAGGTACTTGCCTTTAACACCTCAGGCTGTGAGAGCTTTCTGGCCCCAGAATAGGAGAGGAAATGGCTTGGGGCCCAGCTGCAGGGAGAGCAGGGCCAGGCTGCCACCCCCACGCCGCTGCCACTGATTGGGAGTAAGAGGGCGTCGGAAGCCCCCAAAGGCCTGGGGCTCCTGACAGGTGAGGAAGCCTGGCCCAGCCCACAGGGGCTGGCAGGGGGCACAGCTGCAGACAAAGCCAGCCGTCATCCTCCTAGCCAGACTCCACCTCCAGACCTGAAGGGTCCTGGCCCAGATACAATCTCCCCGACCCTGGGGGTCCTGCCCTGGGTGCCAGGCTCGGCCCCAGAGCCACACAAGGGCCACCCAGGTGACAAGCAGGGTCCTCTGCAGCACTGCCTGCCCCCCTGAACGTGGGACGCCTCTCCCTAGGAGCAGGCTGGAGGGGGGTTCCTACACCAGCCAGCCCACGCAACAGTCCAGGGACACCTCTGTCGCTTGAGCGTGTGGACAGGCCGGGACCAATGACACGAAGCACACAGCCTGCCAGCGCCAGGTTCCCAGGACCTCGCAGGACACTGGCGGCTTTTAAGACGGGATCCAGCACCAAACCCCAGATTTGCATTTTCTCCGAGGCCTTTAAGGACTGAGAAGCCCGGCTGAGTCCAGACCCGCCAGCCCTGCCCCGGCCGGATCCTGGTGTTGACGCTGCAGCCCTCCTTCCCACACCCCTTCCCGGGGGTCACTCGAGCACCCGCAGTGTCCACGGCTAACTCCGTGTGACAGGGCCTCCAACGAGACTCCTCCTCCAGGAAGCCCTCCTGGGGCCAACTTCACCACCCACAGGGACACTCCCGAGTGACCGAGAGGGCTTCGTTTATTGCATTTATTCTGCCCTGTAAGTGCCCCCAACTGTCCTTTAAAACACGCTGAATAACCACTCGCTCCACGGAGGTCTCAGCGCTTTACAAACAGTGTCTGATTCACAGTCCCATTACCCCGTTTTACAGGTAAGGAAAGGCAGTAGCTAATGGGTCTGTCATCTGCTCCACTGGCAGAGCTGCGGCTGCTGCCTGGACACCTGCCTGATTCCCAGCCAGGCACACAGTCACTACCCAACATTCCCAGGGAGGCCACTCCACCCTCGGCCGCCCTGCTGGGGGCTCGCTCCAGCTGACAACCACCCCCAGCCCCCAGGCTGGAGTCAGGTCCCTGGGAAGAGCCCCTGTGGAGGAGGGGCCGGCAGGAGTGGCCGCCAGGGGTCCGGTCACACTGAGGGGAGTGCGGCCAGATGTTAAGGACAGCGGCCGTCAGAGGGGGCCGACGGGGCAGTGGGCAACAGGACCCCACTGTCCTCGGGAGGGCTGAAGGTTTCGACCATGCTTAGCCCCTGCTGGGCCTCCTCCCTGCGGGAAGACCCACGGACGTGCCACCCAGACCCACAGTCTGTGCGCGAGTAGCCGGCCCAGGCGATGCTCCTGGCCGCCAGCCTGGCCGCAGCACAAGCTTCAGCCCCCAGGTCCCCGTCCCCCACACCTCTGCGTGGGGCCTGGTGTGAATCCGCCTTCCACCATCCGATCCAGGGTCCCACCCCTCAGAGCTCCGCACGGGACCCCGACCCGAACACTGCGAGGGCCCTGGGCTCCCTGCAAACCTGCACAGCGTCTGCCGCAAAGCTCCACGCCAGAGGCCCGCAGGGACCCTGTGCAGAGGGTACCTCCCGGGGGCAGACCACACCCACAGGGTGCGGGGGGATCGGACCACCCACCGCCCCACGAGGAGACTGGGCAATCGGACCTGAGTGTAGTCGACTGTAGGGGGCTGGGTGCTGGCCCGAGACATGTCCACGCCTAGACCCTGGAATCTGCAGATGGGACCTTACCCAGAAAAGGGTCTTCACAGACGTGAGGAAGTAAGGGGCTCGAGAGTGGCCCTATATCCAATGACATGTCCTTGTAAGAAGAGGAGGAAAGACAGGCGGACACAGAGGGGAGGTGCCCATGAAGCCGGAGGGAGGAGTGTGCGGCCAGAAGACCCAGACCTTTCTCCCCCGGAGCTCCCACTGCAGACTCCGTCTCCAGCTGTTCTGAGCTCGGGGTACCAGGTTGCGCAGCCCCAGGACCTAACACGCCCAGCAGCACCGCACACCCCCAAGTCCCCGTTGCCCTGCGCCAGGCCTCTCCCTCCCATCGGGCCTCGTGGCTGCAAGGACAAGTGGCCCAGCAGAGCCTAGAGCAGGCCACCCAGTGGGCACTCAGGGACCCTGCCCGGAAGGGGCCCGGCCGCCTGCTGGCCCTGCGCCCTCCCTTCCTGATGGGGGTGGGACGGCAAAGGGGAGGCGAGGAGGGTCCCTGACGGGATCCCCGCAGCGCCCGGGTGCGACCCTGATGCTCACTGCGGCAATCCCGGCGGGGACCGGCCTGCCGTCTGTCACCGTGACTGTATGCTCCGGAGGAGCCGCGACCCAGGCCCGTGTGCGGCGCATTCTCCACATCCCCGCCGCCCCCAGGTACGACATCTGCTGCATCTCACAGGCTCCCCGAGTCCCGCTGCCCGAGGGGCAGAGCAGAGACCTGGGTTTGCTGCATCTCGGGCCCGAGAGCTTTGGCCACTCACATCTGAGACGGGAGACGCGTCCAGCCAGACACCCAGGCCAACACCACCGGGGACACAGCTGTACGTTCTAGACGAATCAAAGACCAGAATGCAAGAGACGAAATATTTCTTCCATTTGGGGGAGCCAGAAAGGAAAATGTGAAACAGGTTGAAACGCACAAAAATCCAACATGAACACTTCCGTGTGAGCAGAGGAGGACCCCCAGCGGGATGGACCTCTGTGAGGTCACAGAGCCCCTCTGTGCTGCCACCACCCCGCGCTTGGCCCTGGGCTGCCCGGCGCCCTTGCCAGAGCCAGCAGGTGGCCCTCCCTCGGGCCCCAGTGCTGCCACGTCATTCCTGGACTCCAATAAGCCACCCAGAGCCACCACCTGCAGGTCCCACCTCCCCCGGGCACGTCACCAGCCAGCCCAGCTCTCCCCACACACAGCGCCCCGGAACACCCTGGAAAGGTGCTTCCGCTTGGTGGGAGGGAGCCTCCCGGTCTCCCAGCTGCCATCAGGACCCTGCTGCCGACAGCAGGGCGCACATCCTCCCAGCTGAGCCGACAGCACATTCACCCCCATCGCCTGCACCTCGCGGGCAATGCAGGGCAACCAAGCTCTGCTTGCGCAGGACGCGGAACCGGACAGAAGCCAGAACCCTTTAAGGTGGGGCGTCTCCCGGGCCCTGCTGACAGTTTATTCTGATGATGCTTCAACATACACAGACTTGAAAACTTCTCTGTGCTGTGGCCGGAACAAAATGACCAATTCAGTATCTTCAAAACCTACAACCTGTGCATGAATGTCCACAATAGCCAAGACGCAGAAACAACCCAACGTCCAACAACAGGTGAACGGATACATAAGATGTGACGGAACACCCAAGGGGGGACGTCCCTGGTGCCGCAGTGGTTAGAACTCTGCCCTCCCAACCATCAGGCCCCACGGTAAGTCTCAAGCGATTTTAAAGGACAGATATCATACAAAATATCTTCTGCGACCACAGCACGATCAAGTTAGAAATTAACAAGAGGAGGAAAACTGGAAAATTCACAACGTGTGGAAATTCAACAACACACTCTTGAACAGTGTATCAAAGAAGAAATCACAATGTAAATTAGAAAATACTTAAAGACAAACAAAGACCAACATACCAAGACCTAAGGGATGTAGAGAAAGCGAAGCTAAGGGAGAAATTTACAGCTATAAATGCTTCCCTTAAAAAGTAAGGAAGATCTCGGGGCTTCCCTGGTGGTGCAGTGGTTAAGAATCTGCCTGCCAACGCAGGGGACACGGATTCTGGCTCTTGTCCGGGAAGATCCCACATGCCACGGAGCAACTAAGCCCGTGCGCCACAACTACTGAGCCTGCGCTCCAGAGCCCGTGAGCCACAACTACTGAGCCCACGTGTCTCAACTACTGAAGCCCGCGCACCTAGAGCCTGTGCTCCGCAACAAGAGAAGCCACCGCCATGAGAAGCACGTGCGCCACAACGAAGAGTAGCCCCCGCTCAACGCAACTAGAGAAAGCCCGCGTTCAACAACAAAGACCCAACGCAGCCAAAAATAAATAAATAAAATAAATTTTTTTTCAAAAAGAAAGATCTCAAATCAACAGCCTAACTATACGACTTAAGAAACTAGAAAAACAAATAAAACCCAAAGCTAGCAGAAGGAAATAATAAAGACTAAAGCAGAGATAAACAAAACAGAGAATAGAAAAACAATAGAGAAAAATCACTGAAACTATTTTTGTTGAAAAGATCAACAAAACTGACAAACTTTTAGCTATAGATGGACTAAGGAAAAAGGAAAGGCTCAAGTTACTAAAATCAGACATGGGAGTGGGAGCATTACCACTGATTTCACAGAAGTCAGTAAGAGACTACTATAAACCATTGTACACCAACAAACGGGGTAACCTAGACGAAACGCACAAATTCCTAGAAACACAGAATCTACCAAGACTAAGTCACTAAGAAACAGACAATCTGAATAGACCTATAACTAGTAAGGACAGTGAATCAGTAATAAAAAAAAAAAAAGCTCCCCGACAAAGAACAGTCCTGGACCCGACAGCTTCACTGGTGAATTCTACCAAATATTTAAAGAAGAACTAACACCAATCCTTCCCCAACTTTTCCAAAAAACTGAAGAGGGAACATTTCCTAACTCGTTCTAGGAGGTCAACTTACCCTAACGCCAAAGCAAGGCAAAGAGACTACAATAAAAGACGACGAAGGACCAACGTCCCCTAAGAATACTGACACAAAACTCAACGAAATACTAGCAAACCAAATTCAGCAGCATATTAAAAGGCTTATGCACCATGACCAAGTGGGAGTTATTCTTGGAATAAAAAGATGAACAATCAATCAATGTGAACCACATTAACAGAACAAAAGAAAGACATGCGGTCATATCAGTGGATGCAGAAAAGGCATCTGGCAAAGTAGAAAATCCTTTACCATAAATATATTCAACAAACTAGGAACAGGAGATACCTGGCATGTTTTTTCCCATACTACCAAGCTATGAACTCAATTCTGACACCATCTCCCTGCAGGTAGCGTCAGACCCCACAGGGTAAGGGCTCAGTCCTACAAGACTGCCCACCACCCCACTTCAATGCCAGTTGCCAGTCCAGGTTGACACCTGCTTCTGACCCACGGCTATAGACGAGGCTCACAACCCCCTCCTCAATTCAATCAATTTGCTACAGCAGCTCACAGAACTCAGAGAAACATTTAACTTCCCAGATTAATTCAGGAACAGCCAGAAGGATGCACAGGGCGAGGCACGGGGAAGGGGTGCGGAGCTTCCGCGCTCTCCAGGAGCCGCTCCCCCAAATCTGATCTGAGAGCTCTCTGAACCCCATCCTTTCGGGGTTTTATGGAGGCTTCATTGCATAGGCACAGTTGATTAAATCATTGGCAGTTGTTGGACATTAGTTCAACTTCCTGCCCCTCACCCCTCCCTTAAGGTCAGGGGGTGGGACTGAAAGTTCCAAGCCCCTAATCTCTTTGTCTTTCCAGTGACCAGCCCCATCCTGAGGCTATCAGGGCCCCCACCCTAAATCACGTCCTAATGAATGACAAGACACTCCTATCACTCAGGAAATTCCTAGGGTTTTAGGAGCTCCTTGCCGTAAACTAGGGACAAGGACCAAGTACATTTCTCATACCCTAGAAACCAGGAAACCACCTCAGTACAAGAAAAGCCATACAGGAAAAACCCACGGCAAACATCACACTCAACGGTGAAAGACTGAAAGCTTTTCTTTCAAGATCAAGAACAGACGAGGATGCCCACTATCACCATTTCTATTCAACAGAGTACTAGAGGTTCTAACCAGAGCAATTAGGCAAGAAAAAGAAATGAAAAGCATATAAATTGAAAAGGAATAAATAAATTATCTCTGTTCACAGATGACATAGAAAACTGATTCCACAGAAACGATGTGAGAACAAAGTCAGCAAAATAGCAGGATAGCAAGTCAACACATAAAACTCAGTTGCATTTCTATATCCTCACAGTGAGCAACCCAAAAAGGAAATTACAAACACAGTTCCAGTTACATTAACATCAAGAATAAAATACTTAAGCATATATCTAACAAGGAAGTGATAGACTTGTACACTGAAAACTATAAAACAGTGCTGAAAGAAATTAAACAAGACATAAATCAGTAGAATGACATCTCATGTCTATGGATTAGGAGAGTTAATATTGTTAAGATATCAATACTACCCAAAGTGATCTGAAGAGTCAATGCAATCACTACCAAAATCCCAATGATGTTTTTGGCAGAAAAACATCCTAAAATTCTTATGGAATCTCAAGGGACCCAGAAGAGCCAAAACAATCTTGAAAAAGAACAAAGCTGGAGGACTCACACTCCCTGATTTCAAAACACACTGCAAAGCTACAGTAATCAAAACTGTGGTACTGGCATAAAGACAGACATATAGACCAATGGGATAGAAGAGAGAGCCCAGAAATAAACCGTCACACATATGGTCAAATGATTTCCAGCAAGGGTGCCAAGACCATTCAATGGGGAAACGACAGTCTTTTCAACAAATGGTGTTGGGAAAACTGGATATTCACATGCAAAAGAACAGAGTTGGACCCTCATCTAACATCATATGCAAAAGTTAACTCAAAATGCAGCAAAGACCCTAAACGTAAGATCTGAAACTATACAACTCTTAGAAGAGAACAAAGGACAAAAGCTTCCCAACATGGGATTTGGCAATGATCTCTTGGACATGACACCAAGGCACAGGCAACAAAAGCATACACAGACGAACTGCACTTCATGAAAATTTTATAATCTTGTGCATCAAAAGACACAATAAACAAAGTTAAACAAACAAAAAAAACCTCACAGAATGGGGGAAAATGTTTGCAAATCATATATCTGATATGGGGTTAATATCAGGATATGTAGAGATTCCTAAAACTCAACAGCAACAAAACAAACAACCCAATTCAAAATGGGCAAAGAACTTGAGTAGACATTTCTCCGAAGAAGACATACACGCGGCCAACAAGCACATGAAGAGGCTCAACCATCACTAATCATCAGGGAAACGAAAATCAAAACCACAGTGAGGTGTCACCTCACACCCACCAGGATGGCTACTATCAAAAACCAGAAAACAACAAGCATTGGTGAAAATATGGGGAAATTAGAACCACTGTGCACTGCTGGCGGGAATGTAAAATGGTGCAGCCACTGCACCACGGCAGTTGCTCAAAAAAGTAAAACTAGAGCTACCCTATGACCCAGCAATTCCATGACTGCATGTATACCCAAAAGAACTGAAAGTAGGGTCTCAGAGATATTTCTACATCCATGTTCATAGCAGCATTATTCAGAGTAGCTAAAACACAGAAGCGACCCCATGTCAGATGGATAAACAAAACGAAGTCCATGCATACAATGGAATATTATTCAAACTTAGAAAGGGAGGAAACTCTGACACCGGCTCCAACGTGGATGGACCCTGAGGACACGATGCCGAGTGAAATAAACCAGACACAAAAGGACGAATTCTGTGTGATCCCGCTTCTGTGAGGTCCCTGGAGGAGTCACACTCACAGAGACAGAAAGGAGGAGGGTGGGGCCCGGGGCTGGGGGAGGGGTGGGCAGTGAGTGTCTTATGGGGGCAGAGTGTCGGTTTGGGAAGATGAGAAAGTTCTGGAGACGGATGGGGATGATGGCTGCATAACAACATGAATTCAGGTTATATCAATGAACTACACACTTAAAAATGGTTAAGATGATAAATTTATATTATGTGTATTTCACCGTGATAAAAAAAATTGGGGGAAAAAAAAGGACTGAAGTTCTGATACACGTTACAACATGGATGAAGTTCAAAAACATCACGTTAAGAAGCCAGTTACAAAAGACCACATATTATCTATTCCATTTACATGAAATGTCTACACCAGGTACCTCCGTAGAGATGGAGCAGTTTGGTGGCTGTCAGGCGCTGAGCGGAGGAGCTGTGACTGCTCGTGGGCACGAGGTTTTCTTCCTGAACGTGTTTCAGAAACGGCAGAGGTGGTGAACCTACTAAATGCCACTGAATTGTTCAGTTTAAAGTGGTTAAAGTAGCACATTTGATGTTAGGTGTACTTTACACCATTTTTTAAAAACCCTATAGAACCGATTAAACTCAGGCTGACAACCTGCACAGAAGGTGCTGGAAGGCGCTTTGCTGCCATGAACACAGGCCCGGCCGGACATGCCCAGCATGACCTTGAGGCTGCATCTCTGCCGCGTGTCCCTGTCTGGCAACCGCCCGTCAGACCCGCCAGCATCTGCACGCGGTCCTGACCCGGGTCAAGGGTGCCATTTGTCCCACCAGCCTGACCCTTCTCACTCGCCCGGCCTCAGTGAACACCAACGCCCACACAGGTGCCAGGATCACGCCTGCACCCAGACCACCGGGGGACCAGCGCAGGGCGGTCCTAACTGCCCAAGGTCAGCGTCACGACCGAGCTGGACGAGCAGAGCCAGGGAGAGGACGCCACCCCCACCCTCCGTCCACCCCATCCTCCACCTGCAAGGAGAGGCTGCTGGAATGTTCCAAGGAGCTCGGAGCCGCCCCTGGTGAGCATCTCAAGGACCTGCTCGCGCGTGGGGATGGCCCCACATTCTCCGCATTCCCCCGCGGTGACGCAGCCCCTGCCCACACGGCAGAGACCCTGTGACTCCCACGACCCCAGGAGGGCACCGCATCGGCTGTGCCGACCCCCATCACCATCCCCTACATGAGGCCCCAGACAGGGCGGCGTCCACGCGGGGATGAAGCCAGGAGGGCACCGAGTCGGGGACAGAACGGGCAGGTCCGAGGCCCTCAGGGCGGCACTGCTGGGGCCCTGGCCTGAGCCGATGGCCGGGCAGCCAGAGACCGAGATGCAGAGATGCTTGGGCGACCCCCGTGCCGCACGGGCTGCTGGCGACGGCTCTGGGCAGACAGACAGCCTGTCACTGTGGTTGAGAGCCATCGAGGGGTCAAAGAAACGAGCTGGGGGACCCCTTGTACAGAGCACAGTGGAGGGGACCCTCCTTCCAGCTGGAAGGTCTACCTTATTTTATCCTTTTATGTGTCTGAAAAGACAACGTGAACTATCAAAAGTGTGCCCCTTCCATGAGACATGGGTACCCCGGGGCGGGGGGTCACGGGGAGGGGCAGCCCCGCGGGGGATGGGGAGGCCCACCCGCCTCCGAGCCCCCCACCACCGAGCTCCTCTCTGGCCACCTGGGGCTCCTGCGGGTGGGCTTCTGCTCGTGGGGTCTGCTCCCAGCTGGCCGCACTCCCCACCCCCGCAGTGTCCGGTCTTGAGCCACGTCCTGGCAGGTCCAAGGGCCGCTGGCAGCGAAACCGCACATGCGCACAGGAGCCTGCTGTCCTGGACGGGACGGGCGGCGGCCAGGAAGTCTTACTCGTGGGACTGACTCCCCCCCGCCCTGCCGTCCACCTTCTTAGGGCGGCTTCCAGGCCTCAGAAGCTCCAGGCTCGCCCCCCACCTCTGGCTCTATCTACCACCAGCGGATATCTGCCTCCCAGCCAGGACGCACTGGGACTGCTCACCCACCCCCCAGCCTTCCCAGACCTGCCCCTCACGTCCGTCCCCTGGGGCAGCACCTCCTGACGGCCCCTGGGCTGCTGCTGCCTCTTCAGACTGCCTGCTCCACTCCCGCCAGGGCTCCACGATCGGGATGTCTCCATGGCCTTGCTGACTGCTCCTCCAGGGTCCCCTGTTCTCTTTGGGAGACCCCAAGGCCCGGCCCTCATCACTGGCCACACCCTCCGTGGCCTCAACAACCTCCTCTATGCTAAGGGCTCCCAAATCTCTCTTCAGCCCCGACTGCTCCCCGAAATGCAAGTCACGCACCCAAGTCCGGCCTCTGCTCAAATCTGCTCCCACCCCACACAGGACGCTGCTGGCACCCAGAGGCCGGGCCCAGGGACCTGATCCGGAGCCCACCCTGGGACCCCTGCTGGCAGGAGGCGGAGCCAAGTCCCCCTAACCGAACAAGCGGCCACCGGGGTCCAGAGCCCCTCAGCACCCGGCCAGGGCCCGAGGAGGGTCTGGTGGTTGGTGTAAAGTTTCTCTTCGCCCCATCCAGTGGGGGCCCTGCCCCGAAAGACGAGGCAGGGCACGCTGTTCATCGGGGGCCTCCGGGGCGTGGTCAGAAGCTCTCCTCCGACCCACGGCCCCTGGGACTCTATCTTCAACCAACAGACCTGCCGTGGAGGAGGAACGGATGCCTCCCTGGGGGGCCCGGTATGGACTGGGAGGGGCCGATGACTGGGGGTGGCCGCAGCTGGGACAGACACACGGGAGCAGTGTCCAGCCATCCCAGCCAGGCCCCTTCCCGCCGGGGGGCATCAGGGCTTCTCCTGGGCTTTACCTCATGGCATCACTGACCAAGCCGGTGCCCTGTCTGATGGTGGATACACCCCTAGCCAAGGGCGAGGACACCAGTGAAAACCCCACACGAGGCCACACCCGCTGCCCACTCTGCTTTCAGACTGTTTGCGAGGAGCACCTAAGCCTCGGGCCACCAAGTTCCATCCTCCCCCGCCTCGCAGAGCAGACACGTCAACCCAGCACTGTGACACAGGTCATGGGAGAGGCGGTACTCACTGTCTTCTCCCGGACAGGGCATGCCTGGCTCCTCGGGGATGCTGGGGAAAACTGCACAGAGAGACAGAGAGAGACAGAGAGAGAGCGTCAGTGCCCACTGCGGCCTCGTGAGAAGTCCTGCTGGGAGTCAGGCTGCCCGTAGAGCCCCCGCTGCGATGAGAGCCTGCTCCTGGGAGACGCTCATTAAGGCAAACCCAGCACATGGATGTGTGCCAAACTCCCTTTGACGAGACACGGAGCTGCACGGAATAATTCAGGGGGAAAAGCAGCCAGAGGGGTCTAGAGAGCAGAGCCGTCCCAGGAGGACTCCTGATGTGTATGGATAAGTCCATACGGAAATGGGAAAAAACCGAAATTCCCTCGAAAACTGACTTTTGAAAGCACATTTCGGTCCACTTCTTTACACTCAAAATGGAGTTCAAAATGAAGCGTGGTAAGATATACCCTGGGCTTCCACAGTAAGTTACTAGAAAAGGTTAAACGTATTAAAACCTAGCTCAAATGACCTTTTTCTTAATCTAGAAAATAGAGTGAATTTTGAAAGTACCAAACCTTTCACTGTTGAGTCAACACAGACGTGCTAACCACCACCATGCTGTGGACGAGCGTAGGTTTGACGTTCAATCCACATTCATACAAAGGACAAACTAGGTATTTTAACCAACCACGAGTCCAGCATCAGAGAGAACGATGGTCCAACAGAAAACCGTGGACAGGGGCTTCCCTGGTGGCGCAGTGGTTAAGAATCCGCCTGCTGATGCAGGGGACACGGGTTTGAGCCCTGGTCCAGGAAGATCCCACATGCCGCGGAGCAGCTAAGCCCGTGCGCCACAACTACTGAGCCCGCGCGCCACAACTACTGAAGCCCGCATGCCTAGAGCCCATGCTCCGCAGCAAGAGAAGCCACTGCCAACGAGAAGCCCGCACACCGCAACGAAGAGCAGCCCCTGCGCGCCGCAACTAGAGAGAGCCCGCACGCAGCAACAAAGACCCAACGCAGCCACAAATAAATTAATTAAATTAAAAAAAAAAAAGAACACTATAGATGGTTTCGTGCGCCGGTCCTGGCTCCTGGGCTCAGCCGTCCGCGGCCCCCGCCTGACTATAAGCTGCACCAGAAGTGGCTGCAGAGTGGCAGGGCGGCCACAGCTGCCAGAACTACGCTCTCTCGGCAGACACCCTGCGGAACCCCAAAGTGCCGGGGGCACAGCCTGAAAACCTGCGATTTAAAGACGATAACAAAGAACACTTCCCGCAACTCAATTTCTACCCCGCGCTGAGCTTAACCAGCGGAGGGAGGCTGTGAGCCTGCAGAAAGCCACGGGGAGGGTCTCATCTGCCCCGGGGCAGGGCTGCAGCACTGTCCCTGCTCTGCCAGCAGGCACGTGGGCCCCAGGCCCTCGGAGCTCCCAGAAAGGTGGGGGCAGGTGAGCGATGCTGCCCCCAGGAAACGAGGGCAGTGAGGGCTAACCAGCTCCAGGACCTGGGCTTCTCCTTACAAGTAAGAGCAATTTTATCTGGGTTAATAAAATGTAAGAGAAAAAAACCCCATTGCATCCCATCCCACATCCTTACATTCTCGGGCATCCTAAGATCTTAAACCGCGATCCTCCACGTGGCTACTGGTCTGACAGAGCGCCCCCGCCCCCCCCAACACACACACACACACGCACATGCACACACACACACACACGCACGCACACACACACACACGCACACACCCTCCCCAGACCACCCTCTGGCCGGCACTGACCGTGAAGGATGAGCCCTTCGTCCTTGCGCTGACAGGACAGGCGGAAGGCCTCCTCCAGCTCCATCTGGGAGGACACAGTGCAGGGGTCACCTGGTGGACAAGAGACATAGATGAGGCCACCGCAGGCCCAAGGCAGAGGGGTTCACGGTGGCGGGCACCCGAGTTTGGGAGGGTAGTCTCACTGCTTGTGACCAGCTGCCCAGCCTGACCAGCAGGTCACCCCAGCCAGGGCCCGACAGCAGAACCAGTTAAGCCTATAAGGGCAATGAGTTCACCCACAGCCTGAGAAGGCCACGCGGGGAGCTAAGGCGTCCTAGGTTTCCCGGCCAGGGTGAGAGTAAGCACACACTTAGCCAGTCCTAGAGCGGAGGGAAGGGCTCCTTGCCCGCTGCAGCTGGACAGGGGCACAGATCCACAGACAGCCAGCGCCCCACGTGGCCAGGTGCCTGCGGGAAGGGGCACGGCCAGAGACCTGCCTGCCCCTTGTCCAGGCTGAGAGCTGCCAGGGAGCTCCTGGATGGTCTCCCAAACCCTCAGCTTTCTCCGAAGTGTGTCCAGCAGCAGGAAAGAAGGAAGTGGGGGGGTAGAGAGGAGGGAGGGAGAGGGAAGGAGAGATGGACCCTGGGGCCCCGGCCACCCTTACCCTCCCCACTTCCCTGAGAAAATGAAGAGCTCAGCTTCCAAATCACCCAACAGAAAAACCCGGGATATAGGGAAGGAAGGTCACGTAAGGAGGGTAAGGAGCCGTGCAAGGTGTGCAGGAGACCCTGCAGCCTCTCCCTGGTGCCCAGACCAGAGCTGGCCTTGCGGGGGTGGGTGGCTCCCCCTCCAAGGGGCAGCTCACCCCCCACCCCCCCGCCCAGTTTGTCCACGCACCTGTCGCAGCCTCTTCCCAGGAAACAGCTTCCAACGACCCCAGTGGGGAAGCTGGTTAAATTTAACCGGTTTAATTCCAAGGTCGTCCGTCTCCCCCAGAAGGGGCTGCGCACAGATTCAGAGGTTCACAACCCGCCCGACACGCGCCCAGGCGCTACCTTCACTGTCCACCCACTTGAGGGTGAGCGGGTGGCCCTGGTGGAGGTGGCACACCTCCCGCACCTCCTCACAGAGCTTGTCAAAGGTGGTGGCGGAGTCCAGGCTGGTGATCAGGATGTCCCTGGGGCAGAAAGGATGCACAGGTCTCACCATGGCGCACACATGAAGTACTGATGATTGATTAACCAAGTTATTGACCAAATAAATGAAGCAATGTCGTCCCCAAAGAGAATATTACAGCCTCTCCCCAGAACCACTGCCCGCAGTCTACGCACCACGAGTGCCCTTGTGCAGAAAGGTCTATCTGGGTGCGGCGATGTGCCTCAGCGGGGCGGAAGGACCAGGGTGGGCGCGGCAGAAAGCACCGTCCACCCCCCGTGGAGGCCAGGCAGACCTGCTCGGACACCGGGAGTGAGGCTGCCAGCACGGTCACCCAAGAAGGGTGGGGCGGCTGGACACAGCCTGTTCAGCTCAAGCCCACCAGCCTCATCACACCGTCCCCCAACCTCCATGGCGCCAACAGGGCCACGTCATATACCTTCAGAAGACGGGAACTGGGGGCGTGGGGGCAGAAGGCGGTGACGTATTAATCCAAGGCCACAGCTTCTTGAAACCCTGGAGGGACCATTCGACGGCCTTTGGTGCGGCCACAACAGATCCAGGTTCGGTTTTTTGGAAAAGCCAGTCCCAGAATGTCACTGCCTTTTATCTTTTCATCCAAAATAGGGAAGCAGAAGCTGGATCACTGGAGACAGCTCAGGGACTCACGGTCAGCCTTTGAGGGCTGGCCCTTCGGGGGTGAGGCAAGTCAGCACGAGGGAAACGCTCGACCCCCCCGAGGATGGGGGAGGGGCATCCCCCCACCATGCACTGTCCCCTCCCGTCACCCACCACCCAAAGCAGGGATGGCACTGACTCGGCTACGCTCACGGAGACTCTTAGCAAGAACCACTTCAGAATACGCTCAAGTTTTGGGGAAATTCTGCCAGCATCCGACACCACAAGGGTGTGGAGCGTATGAAGAAAGACGTGAAACATCCTGTACGAGAGAAATGCAGGGTCTGCTTGGCGCTAACACCGCTGGCTTCTGAAGTCTGTCAAACATGTGTTTATAAGAGTCTCCGTCCACCAGGTAACAAATCCAGGGCCACCAAGACCTGCCTGCTGGGCGCCCACCACAGCTGGGGCCCGGCCCACGGGTCGCTCACCCTAGCGGGTGGGGGGATATGGCCCCCAGCCAGCCACCCCTTCTCGTTGGAACTGGCCTCATCTGCTCACAGACCCACAGCACCTGTCCCCGGGGCCCCAAGCTCACCACAGCGTGCGACGCCTTGGCAATGCAAGGCACAGAGGGCTCACACGGCTCATCAGCGGGGGCCCCAGAGACCAAGCCCCCATCGCACCCACCCCATCATCCTGGGGTCACCCAGACTTGGTACCCACGCTGCCCACACTCGCCAACGACCCAGCATCCACCAGTCCCCCTGCCACAGGGAACTCTAGAAGTCAGTCTGCCATCCCTTCACCTTTGACCTCTCCCTGCCCCATGACCCTCCTCCGCAGTTCTAACCCGACGTGGCAGCTAGTCCCCCACCCCCCAGCATTTCAGGGCCTAGAGTTCAGGTGGGCAGCTCCCCAGTGGTTTGGAGGCGCCCCTGGGCCCCAAGCTCATCACCCAGTGACAGCACTGCAGCTCTTCCCTCCAACGCATGACCTTGGCACCAGTGGGGAGGGACTGTCCCAACCCCCGGCCAGACCCCTGACCACCACCCCTAATGTCATCCCAAACCCGAATCAAGAGGCATCTCTGAGCAAACGGGATCCTGAGGCTGCCAGCTCAGGGCACCAAGACAGAGCCCCGGGCTGGGGCAACAGCCTGCTGGATGGCCCCTCCCGGGACTCCTGGGTCTGCCCAAGCCATGCACCCAGGCCCGGGCTTTGCACACAGCAGGCCCTCAATAAGAGTTCTGGAAGACAAGCTTGAGCTGCAGAGAAGGAAGATCCAGCCAAGTGTTCCTGTGATCTCAGAAAAGCGGGCAGAGCAGGGTCTCCAAACCCAGCATGCATCACCTGGAAACCCCCTGAAAACAGAGAAGCTGCCGGACCCCCGGACCCACCCTCATTGTCTGGTGACTGCACACCCTCCAAAGGCCCAGCAAGCGAGGGGGAGACGGTGATCTCAAGCCTCTGGAGGGCCTGGGGCAGGGAGGGGAGGGGATGGGAAAGGGCGAGGGGAGAAGGCATCCCCCCAGTGGGGGCGGCTGACGACCCCCTATTTTTAAGAAGTGTCTCCACATCTGATATTCAGTTCTTGGAAGATGCTGGAAACAACGCGGAGGTAAATGAGTCTTTGTTCCAGGAAATGGATGACCTGGGGCTGGAGGGTGATCCAGACTGCAGTCCTGCCGACGGGAGAGGGACTCGACCGACTAATGGACTAGCTCTGTCTTCAGAGAGGCTTGACTGCCATCACATCTGTGGCCATGCTAAGAGGGTGCTGAGTTTCCTTTCTCTTTTTCTAAGAAAAAATAATTTTCAGGAGAATATTCTTCTGATGGCTTTCAGCACTGAACTTAATAAGCTGATCTTAAAATTTCAAAAAAAAAAAAAAAGAATAGTGTCTCCAATGTATCTGACCCTCAGCTCCCAGCCCTGCTGGTTAAAAATAACCTGCAGTGGCAGCACAGAGAAAGAATTTCACTCGGACCCACGGGGTTTGGATAAGTGAGCGCGGAGCGCAGCGGACACTTTCCGGAGCCAGCATCAGGTCAGCGCCCGCCGAGGACTGTCTCCCAACTCAGACGCCAGACTCTCTCGTCCCGGCTAGAGGCGCCAGTGCGGAGCACTTTAGGGAAAGCACCGGGAGGCGTGAGGAGCTGGGATCGAGGAGGAACGGTCAGCCTGGGGCAGAAATGAGGAGGGTGGGAGGGAGAGAAGGAAGAGTGGGACAAGGAGGGAGGAAGCCGCAGCAGGGAGGGGAGGAGGAGAGGGAGGGGACTGCGAAGGGGCAGAGGAAAGGGGAGGAGGGGGGAGGGGAGGGGAGGGGAGAGGAAGGGGGGGAGGTTGGGACGGGAAAGAGGAGGGAAGAGTATAGGGTGTGGCCTCATCGCCGGGAAACCAGACTCAACAGGTCACATTTCCCCCGGTAACCAAAGCGCTCTCCAGGGGCCCAAGCCCGGGGAGGGGACGGACAGGCAGCTCAGCCAGAACTCCCTGGGGCTCCCTGAACTCTGCCCACGGCAACTGCCTGGTCCGCCTTCCACCCCTGGCGCAGTGCCTACTTGAACTCGTTCTGGGGGAAGGCTGGGGGTCTGGTTCCCACCTGCCCCCTGGCCTCTCCGGGTGTGGACTTCCTCTCACTAAGGATCAACTCTGATTTTCAGTCACTTGTTGCTCTATTCCATGGTTCCAGGAAGGGAAGAGGACTGTCTCTGCTGTACGGCAGCCATTCCTTACCCTCAGTGAGCCAAGACTCTCGGACCAGCCGAGGCCCAGGACCTGGCTGACACCTCACCAGCTTCAGTCTGCAGCCCACCTTGCCAGCCAAAAGACAAGACCCCCTCAGCCTCCTCAGGTGGGCTGGCCAGTCATTCCCCCCCCAGAAATCCTTCTTCTGGGGCACTGCCACCAATTCCCCTTGCTGCCCCCTCCACTGCGTTCCCAGGTGGTCAGGCTGAGGACAGCAAAGCGGGCAGGAGAGGCCTGACTGACACCCCAAACAAGGTGTGCTCCCCAGCTCGAGCCCGAAGCCCCTCCTCCGGTGCCACTACAGCCGAGACCACCAAGTTCATCTGCGGGGCCAAGGTCCGCTCCGCTCCCCACTCCCCGGCAGAGGCGACCTTGGGAGCAGCCAGGTCCGATCTGGGGGCTCCCGGAGACCAACACCAGCGGAAAGAAGCAGCAGCAAAGGCTCCTACTTCTCCTCCGACCTCAGTCTACACCGAGCGCGCAGCGCGGTCCCGGCCTCTGGGCGCAGCCCCTCCCCCCCGCCCCCCCCCCCAGGGCTGTCCCGACGCGACCGAGAGTCCAGCGAGCGCTCTCTGGGCCGGGCCAGGCGCTCCGGCCACTGACCCCTGCGGGCGCCGGCTCGCCCCATTTCACAGGGAGGCAGGTCGAATCCAGGCGCCGAGCGCGGACGCAGGGCCCTAGCCCTTCCAGGCGCCCTCCATTCGCGCGACCAGCCGGCTCACCGCACCTGCCCTTCACCCGGTCATGAAACGGTTCTGAAACTGAGAGCTGGTCGGGTACATTGGAAAAAGTTTAGGAAAACCTCGGTTTTTAAAACCTGCCAGCAATCTTCACAATTTGACAAAAACTTTCGTCCTTACAGGCTGTGGCCTGAATGTTTCGGCCAACTTTCCAGGGAGAGTGTCAACACAGGGCCCGGGGCTGCGGGGCGTGCCAGACGCCCGCCTCCCCTCCGGGCAAGTCCCAGCCCCAGGAAAATCTCGTCGGGGCGGGGAGAGACCCGCAAGGCCGCGCGTTCCGAGCTGGGCCCGGCGACCCCGAGCTAGGGCGCCGGGGGGCCAGTCCGACCCCACCCTGCCCGCGAACCTTCCCGCCGGTGACGTTCAAGTGCGCCCGGAGCGCCCGCTTCGCCCGGGGCCGCCTCTAGGCGCTGGCGCCTCCGGACCTCCCGGGACGCCCCTGGGCCCGGAGGGGCCTCGCTGTCCCCTCCCTCCCGCGCCACGGCCGGCTGCCCCCAACCCTTGGCCTCCCGAAGCTGCGACGACACGGTCGCCGACGGCCGGCGCTGTCGGGGGCAGCTCCCCGCGCCCGGCTCTGCCCTCGGCCCCGCCGCCTCGGCGCACACGCCCCCCGCCCCGGCCGGGCCCTGCCGTCGGCGCTCGCGCTCACCCCCTGTAGTGCGCCTTCAGGCGGACGCGGCCGCCGCTCCCGTCCATCTTGCGGCCGGTCCTGCTGGGCATGGCGCGCTCCGCCGGCCGCCGTCAGCGCTGCGCCCCGGACGCTCGGGCCATGGCGCGGGGCCCCAGCGGCCGGGCCGGGGCGCAGGTGGGGTAGACGGCGGAACGCGGAAGGGAGCGCGCGGCACAGGGACAGATGAGCACCGCTCCGGCCAACTCCGCGGAACTTGTCGGCAGGCGGGGCGGGGCGGGGCGGGACGGGGGCGCGGCCGGCGCGAGCGCGCCGGTGGGGGCGCGCACGGAGTCCGGCGTCAGGCCTCGAGGGGGGCGGGGGGTGTCCGAACATGGCCGACCCGAGGCCCAGCCGGCGGCCAATCGGCGGGGCGGGCGGTCCCGGGGCGGAGGCGGTGGCACCTGCGGCCAATGAGGTCGAGGCGGGGCCGCCACCTGGGCCAATCCCCGGGGGACCCCGCGGCCGCAGCCCAATGGCGCGGCGCGGGGCGGACTACCTGTCGGGCGGGGCACGGCCCCACCTGGGGCCAATGGGGGCGCGCGCGGCCCGGCTCTGCCCGGCAACCGACGCCTCCTGTCTGCCCCGCGCGCTGGCCCCTCGGTGAAGTGGGGTCCCGGGGCCGGGGTTCCCAGGTGGGGCCCCTGCGCTGCGCGCCCCGGGAAGTTGTTGGAAATTCAAGCCTTCGGCCCAGCCCAGACTCGCTGAATCGAAACTCCAGCAGTCTGTGCTAACAAGCCCGGGTAAATCAGGTGAGCGCGAGTCTGCGAGCCGCTGGGCTAGGGGACAGCGGGGACGGGTCGCCCGTGACGAGTGCAGCCCGCCGCTCAGACCCTGGATTCCGAACGGCGATCGGACCGCGTGACCCGCGTCCGGCCAGCTTACAACTGCGGAGACAGACTGCGAGGAGCAGAGAACCCAGCGAAGGTCACGGCCGGCAGGCCCGGGCTCAGTGGGTTCTCCCGGCCGCAGCCGCCCTCCTCCTTCTGCGGAAGGTTTGTCTACACTCTCTAGCCTGCTCCTCTGCTCCAGTTCACTCCTCGGTTCGGGACAAGGAGGCTGCGTTTGTCCAGCTCGCCCGTGACCTTCACTTCGGAATCCACATCCTCTCTGGGTCTTCTTAACACCGTGCGTTTGTTCCGGACTGTCGCCTTAGGATAATATACAGGCCCGCACCCACCAGGTGCCTGCATCCTGGGCCCATCCCTTACTGGTTGCATCCACAGGGGCCCAAATCTGCAGTCTGTGGGATCTCAGCTGGGCACCAGGTGCGCACCCCGGGCTCAGAGATCTACAGACCCCTCATCCCTGCCGCCCCCGCCAAGGCCTGTCCTACTCTGGGCCACACCCCTGTTGCCTCCCTCCCCTTCCCCACCCCACCCCACCCCCGACTCCAGTCCCGGCTAAGCCTTCACCACTCTTCACCTGGACAATTGTAAGGATTTCTCATTCACTCTCATTCCACAGAGTTTCCTGGCGCCTCCTAGTACAGGGTGCTGGTGTCCCTGGAGAACCACATGGACATAGTCCCTATGGTCATAGGACCCATATTCTCCCTAGAGATGGACACAGAGAAACCTGTTGACAGCCCACCTCTCACCTACTTAGGGTGCTGTGAACTCTCTGTCCTAAAAAAGAGCCCTCTGCGCCCCATAGCTGTCCACCCACCTGCCCATTTCTCTGCTCTTCTCTACAACAAACTCCTGCCCAGAGCTTTCTGCACCCTTATCTCCACTTTCTCTTTTCTCACCTCAAAACTCCTGGGGTTTCCTTTGCTTTCTCTCCCTCTTACACCCAGCCCACCACCATCTGCAGATCCTGGCAGCTCCAGATTCCTGCCGTGTCGACCACCTCCACTGCTGCCACCTGGTCCAACCTCAGTCCATCTGTGTCCATCTCCCTGCTGTTCAAGACCTGCAGTGGTCTGCATCGTCCTCAGGGACCCCAGGCCTTTCTGCCCGGTCTCGCGCCAGCCTCACGTGGCTCTTTCCACACCGGCCCCCTGGCTCCCTCCTGGCTCAGGGCCTTCGCATGTGCTGTGGCACCTTTGCCCAGACCCACACTTCCCTTGAGTCTCTACCCAACATCCCTGACGCCCGTGTCAGTCTGCTCCCGACCCCACCCCGTGGGCACTCCTCCACGCCCCGGCGTGGGCACCGTGTTCCCTGGCTGTCAGGTGCATGTGGAAGGGGAGGGGTCCGAGGGTTTGTCATGTGAGGGGAGCAGCGTGGCGCTCACAGGAGGGAGCAGGAACCTGTGGCCCAGAGGTGAATGTGTGGGATGCAGCGCCCTGTGCCAGCCCCTCACCTGGCCCCACGGCCAGCACTGTGGCTGTGTCCCCTGGGCCACCGGGAGCCCAGCCTGGCACACGGCCTTGGGCACGTCCTGACGGGCCGAGAAGAGCAAGATGTCCCACAGCACCACCCCCGCCCTCCGTCCCCCCACACACATTCTGACTTCCTGCCTCAGAGCGTGGTGAGGGCAGAGGAGGAGGGGCCAGGGGGTCCAGTCCTTGATGCCCTCTTCCCCCTGCTGGCAGCACGGGCTAGCGAGGGTCCCTTCTCTGGGCACCATCTCCTGGACATGCCCCATCCAAGGCCCCACCGGACACAAGAGCCCTTTCTAACCAGGGAAGCCCTGGTCAGGGTAGGAGCTCCGAGCATTCCAGCTGGCCCCGTGGGTGCTGGCCGCCGCCTGCAGACCTGAATGCCACATGGGACCCTCTGTCCTGGAGTCTGGAAGCTGGGTCACCCAGTACTGGTGAGGAAGTCCGAGGGGGGCTGGTAGCTGCCTGCTCAGGGTCAGGTGGGTTTGGAGAGTGGGGCCTCTGTTGCCCATGGGGGTTGGGGGGGAGAAAGGTGTATTCCGGGAGGGGAGGGGTCCCCCGCCTCGTCTAGCCCCAGGCCCGGGTGAGGGCACATGGGTTGCCTGCGGTGCCCAGAACACTTCCCTGAGGCCGCCAGAGGGGGGAGGGTGAAGGACCCTCCCCCCACCAACAAGTTCTGCAAAACAACGACCTGCTGCCCAGGCCAGCAGACCCCCTCCAGAGGGCAGGGCCACTGAGCCATCCCTCTCAGGGCCTCGAGGACAGAGGGCTTGGTCCCGACTGAGCGACAGGCAGCTGAGCCTGCCTGGCATCCACTTCTCGCCCTGCATCCCGGCCACGGGCATGGGGTGTTTGGGTACTTGGCGGGGCTGGGATCCCGTCAGCCTGGGTCACCGCTGTATCCCCACCGCATCAGGCATCTGGCACACCTGGAATGAATGAATGAATGAACAAATGGGTGAAGACCCCTCAGAAATGCTGGGACCAGTCGTCCTCTTAGGAGCCCGGGCCTGTTCTGGGCCCCACCCGTCGGCAGGCTGCAGCATAATGATGTCACCTGGGGCGGAGCGGCAGTGACCCTTGGACGGAGGCACAGGCGGGACAGACCCGCAAGGGGCCTGGCAGCCGAGGGCTGGTCCTCTTCACTCTGGGCACTTTCTGTATTTCCCAATTTTCCACAAAGCTCTCATATACTTTCATGATCACAAACACCTATTATTTCCAAAGCGAAAAGTACAAATGTGTGTTGTTATTAGCTGATTATAAAAGTGACAATGGCTCACTGTAGAGGTCCGACAGCACGGCAGGTGCAGGGAGAGGAGACCTTCCCCCTGCCCGGCCCCCCCCAAACACAGCCGGGCCTTCTGCCCCTCCTGTCACCTGTCACCTGGGACCCAGGGCGGGGCTGCAGCCTGTGCATCCCACCCGCCGTGGGCCCGCGGGGAGGAGGTGGGCAGGGCCGGCAGAGGGCAGAGTGGGCCGCCAGCGTGTGGCTCGCCCCCTGATTTTCTTTGTTAAATGTTCTTTATGAGTACTTTCAACAACTTTGAGCTCCTCTGGGTGAAAGGTGAAAGGCAGGTGGAGTTTACGCTCGGTGAGCCTCATCGGACTGAAGCAGAGGTCTCCCGTGGGGGTCGGTGTTCCCTCCTGAGGGGTCCTTCTCAGAACCCCGCCCGGGGGCCTTCCTCATCAAAGCTCACAGGCGGCATCTGTGCCGACTCAGCACTTGGGGCTGCCCGGGAAGAGGTGACTGCCGGAGCCAGCATCTGCTTGGGCCCGTGGGGTGGGCCTGGGTGTTTGGTCATCCCGCCAGGTGTGACACTGACGCGGGCGGGGCCTGGCGAGGAGCACGCAGGTCACGGGAGAGCCCGCGACGCCCGCGGACAGGCGCCTGGCACGTGCAGCTGTGGCGGGGATGGGCCGCAGATGTTTCCTTTCTTCGTCTCGGATCTCGGGATTTGGAGACACGGGTTCGATGTCAACATTCGTTTCACCTGCTCCTTCATTTATTCAAAGGAGGTCGACTGCGGGCCGACTGGGCGCTGCACCCTGGCGGGCGACAGGTCACAGACCTGGCAGCTTGGTCGGAGAGAGCGAGGTCTGCCTAGGGCCCGGAAAGGGAGGCTGGCTGTGGGGCCTGAGGGCGGGAGGGGTGGGGCAGGAGCAGAGGGGTCCGGGCGGCCCGAGAAAGGCCCTGGGGGCCCAGGGAGCAGGACGGCTTACGGCGCGGGGGGAGCTGTGTGTACCCGAAGGGCTTCCTTCAGGAGAGGGTGACGGTTTCTCCCCCGGCGCTGCCGGCATTTGGAGCAGGTGCGTCGCCGCGGCGGGGCCGGTGCCCTGCGGGGTGTGGAGCCGCATCGGAGCCCGCCCCCCGCAGGCGCCTTCCCGCGGGCGCAGTGCTGCGCGTTCCCGGCAGAGGGCGCGGCGTGGACACGGCCGGAGGCGCGGAGCTGCTCGCGGGGTCCTGGGCGGGGCCGGAGTCCAGCCCCGGGAGGGGCCGCTCCAAGGTCACCCCTCCAAGGACCTCAGCCCTGTCTTCCCCCTGCAGTGGCGCATTCTCAGCTTAACCGTCAGTTACACTGATGGTCCCTGTTTCAAAGCACGGCGAGGCTTGTCTGCGGGTTGGACCCAGACAGACAGTGTCCGTGTGCGTGTGCCAGAGGAGGTGCTGGGAGAGGCCGCGTCCGCAGAGGCAGGAAGCAGGGACCGGGGGTTGCTGCGTCCAGGGCTGGAGAGGGGCTGGCGGGACCCTGACTGCTCGGCTGGGAGGGGCTGGAGGCTGCAGAGCCAGGCACTTCCCACACGTTCATGGCTGAGCCTCACGCTGAACGGGTGAGGACCGTGAGGCAAGGCACCCCCAGGGTCAGACCCTGCGCCAGGCATCACCCCTAGGACGTGCCCCATTCTCTGGAGGAGGACACTGAGGGTGAGGGTGGCCCAGTGCTTTGTCCAGGGTCTCAGGGCTGGGACCAGACCTGCCCAGGCCAATGGGGACAGGCGCACATCTCTCCTTTCAGGCCAGGCGTGCCCACAGAGCAGGGCCTAGGACAAGCAGGTCGGAGCACCGTGGAGGGAGGGGCGCTTCCTGTCCTGAGGCCGCTGGGAAATGGAGTCTGTCCCGCTTTCCTGTCCCCAAGTCGGCCTGGGATTGTGTTTACAACCCAAATCGAGCCTGCCGTGCCGGCAGCACCCAAAGAACGGTCACCATGGCGATACGGAGCAAGCGCTATTTTAGCCACATGAGGCATCCCAGGGAGACACGGTGGCAGAGCCGAGACAGGTCTCCCACCCTCCGCCCGAGCTCCTCGCCCATCCTCGCCTGTCCACACCAGGCCACCTGCATCAGGACCCACCAGGCTGAGACGCCACCGCCTCACTGAGCCCGCCCATCAGAGCGTGAGGCTGCGGCCCCAGGTGGGCGCGGCCTGAAGCCCAGCATTGCTTCTAAACTGCTTGTCCTTAACCCCAGCCTGGGGGTGGAGGGCGCGCAGAAGGCCCCCGTCCAGCAGGGAAGGTGCAGCTGGGACCACCTTTCAGAGACAAGTGCACAAAACACGTCTGCATCATTGGGTCCAATCATTCCACTTCTGGGAATCTGCTTTAAGAAAAGAACTGGAAATGCAAACGTTTGCAAACCAGCTGTCCCCGTGTCAGCTGCAGGCTCAAACGTGGGAGGTGACCTGCCTAGCCACGGGCTCCGCATGACCTTTAGATGGAAAGTTGCACACTCATAGGCACATACACATGCAACACAACACACAAGTCCATGCGTGTGCAGACATGTGCGCACACCTGAGCTTGTGCTCACCCAGGCCAGGCGGGAGCAGCTCTGCCAGGACCCCTGCTGGGTGGCCCCAGAAACCAGCAGATGGACAAGCAGGGCCCCGTCCAGCGGGAGGCTGTGTCAGGCGCCTCTGCCTGAGGAAAACGTCCCTGCCTCCCCACGCAGGGAGAGGGTCACCGGGACCTTGTCACCCAGGGTCAGGAGCCTCCTGTGGACACAGGGCCCTGGCTGCCGTCCCCAAGGGAAAACGAGCTGCACCCAGAGGCAGCCCTCCGCCCTCTCTGCCCCCGATGACCCTCGCCGTGGAAGAGCAGGTGGGGTTAACACTTGCTTTCAGGGTGGGACTTCATCTCTGCAGCTCCCACCTGCGGGTAGGTGGCTGAGGCTCTGCAGCCCTGGGAGATGCAGCACCTTCCAGGGTCCAGCGCAGATCCCAGGGCAGGCCCCTCCGTGCCCCATCTGCCCCCCATCCGCACGGTGCCTCAGGGGAGTCCCGAGAGCTGTACCTTCAAGGTCACCCTGGGGGGAAGCCACCCAGCCTGGCCAGACGGTTCCCAGGACTGCTCGAAGGCCGGGCCTGGGGCGTGGGGCCCTTGGTACCTGGGAGAGGGGGGCTGCGGGCACCCCAGGCCAAGGACACTAAACCCACAGCTACCCCATCCAGGTGCTCAGGCACCTGGGCCCACCCAGGGAGGGGCCACCCTAAGGGAGGCAGCCCAGGTGGACGCCGCGTGCACAGCAGGTTCCGTTATAGGAGATGAACTTGAGGTCCAGTCACCAAGTATTTTATACCAGGCAGAAAACCCTGCCCCTTCCCCTGCGGGGACAAGTCCAAGCTGTGTGCGCAACAGACCTCCTTGGAGAGACAGTGCAGGAGAAAAGGCAGGTAGCGTCTTGCTCATAAGATGTGCAGAGACCCAGAGTCCCGTGGAGAGCAGTCTCCCAGCAGGCAGTTGGGACGTGGCTTCCTGCCTTGGCGGACCCAGCAGGCCTCCCAGGAGGGGTGTCCTGCCCTCGGTGTCCCGGCTGGCGACCCTTCCAGGCCTCTGCCTTGCTGTCCTTCAGCTCCTTGGCCTCAGTGGAGCCCCAGCCTCTCTCGAGGGTCCCCTCACTCAGCCTCAGTGGACCAGGGCAGGCAGCCCAGAGGCTGGACCACCCGCCTGGTCTGATCGCACTGTCTGGCCTCGCCACTCCACCTCTAAATGGTGTTGAGTCCGGAATGGGGACAGGGGTGTCCCTTCTCCCGTGTGTCACACGCCACTTGCCGTGCTGGTACACCAGCTCCCCGAAAATCAAAGCCCCGGGTATAGTGTTTGCCCAGTTCCACGGCGTGAATTCACTGAACTTGGCGTCAGGGAGACGTGTACACATCAGCTCCCGTGAGCCTGGGGGAGCCCCCTCCTCCTCCCCCATCCTCTTCTCCTTCCTGCAGCCCCCTGGGCTGGGAGAGGGGGCTCTCGCATTTCTCAAGACAGACTCTCCTCCGCAGGGCAGCACGCCCTTCCCCACCCCCAGCGTCTCCTAGAAGTGCCCTTGCTGTGCTCAATGAGACCTAAGAGACTGCAGGGAATTTTCAAGCCACAGCCCGGATTGCAAGTGTACTGTCTTCGCTGCAAATCCTGTTTCGAGTATCTAAACCCAAACACTAACCTTTTGTGTGTCTCCTGTACCAGGCTAATCGCCTTGCAGCCCAGGAAGACGCGTGCCTTGGGCCAACCAATAGCACCTACTGAGTGGGACAAGGTACAGACACGCTGTAGGTGCCTTTTATTATTATAGCAGTTAATGTTCACGAAGACCATATACCATCGTCTCCCCATTTAACAGGTGACGGTCCCCGGGGCAGGTGGGTCACATGACAAGCATTCACGTCCGGAGCCCACGCTCTCAGCCGCTGCGTGTACAGGGCTTCTCGACCAAGGGGCCATACCTGCGGAGGCAGAACGCGCTCATTTTCCCCCAAACGATCACCCTGTTACCCTGGGAATCCAGAACCTCCTTGTAGCGGCTCTTGACACCTGGGCCAGGTCCCCTCAGCTCACTTCCAACCTCAGAGCAGCAGGGGGACAGTCCCCGAGCTCACGGCCAACGTTCCATCTCCACCGCTGTCCCACCTGGGACTTCCTCTGACCTGCTCAGCCTGGGGTGGGGCAGCCTGAAAGGGTGGAGGCCTAATGTCCCGGGGTGGGGGGGCGGGCAGCCCTCTGCCGGGGGTGGGTGTGTGGGGAGGGGACCTGGCTTATCCATCCTCAGGGGACCGTGGCGAGGGGCCCCTCAGAGGGGCTCCGGGGATGGAAACCCCACCCTGCAGAGAGCTCAGTAACCACACTCCACTGGCTTTTCCTCCTCCATGTCCCCACCTTGCTTGCTCCTGTGTCCTGGGGTCCCTTCCCAAGGTCGCCCCAGGCACTGAAGTCCTTGCACAGATGCTGCTTTTGGGTCTTGGAAGAGTCGTGGGGTTGCCACTCAGTGGTGTCTTGAACAGCCTGGCTTCGCTGGTGGAACGTGGGAGGTGAGAGGAGGCCTGCACACCTCCCTCTGCTGCCTCTGGAGCCGCCTGTGGCCTCAGGGCAGGCGGGGAGAGCCGGAAAGTTCTCCAGGCCACCCTGTCTCCTGCAGCAAGATGGCAGGGGGTGCTGACCGTCAGGCCCCAGGTCCAATCCTAGGTGAGGCGACAGACCCCCCGAGGACGGCCCGCGCGCCTCGCCGGGCCTCTCGAGTTGAGATCAGGACCCTGATGGGGGGGGAAGAGTGCCTGAGGTGCGGGGTCCTTAGGCCTGAGTTCACCTGAGGGTCCCGTACCCCCGAGTTGTCTCCCGCTTGTTTGTGGGAAAGAGGCTTCCCTTGTCAGGGGTCCCTAAGAATACATCTGAGGTGAATGCCTTTGCCAAAGGCTGCTTGTTGGATGCGTTTCCTGTGGACGCTGTAACGAAGGACCGCAACCGGAGGGGGCGCTTCAGACAGCAGAAATCTCTTCCCAGAGTCTGGAGGCCAGAAGCCCACGTGAGGGTGTGGGCAGGGCGGGTTCCTTCTCCAGGCAGCGGGGAGGATCCCTGCCAGCCTCTGCCCTAGACTCTGCTGCTTTCCTGGCCATCCTCGGGCTCCTTAGCTTGTAGACACCTCTCTGCCTCTGTCTCCACAAGGTGTCTCCCTGTCTCACTGTGTCCTCTGTAAATAAGGACACTAGGGGTTGGATCTAAGGCCCACCCTGATCCCATAGGACTTCATCTAAACCCACATCTTAACTGCATCTTCAAGGACCCTATATCCAATATCACACTCACAGGTACCAGAAAGGAGGACTTAACACATCTCCCGGGGGACACGATCCACCCCCCCCACCCCACGCTCTTCAGACTCTTCCCCACCCCCCACTGCCTCCCTCACTGCATCCAGACCGACAGCCGGGACCGAGTCGCAACAGCCTGAGCGGGCGTATATATGGAGAACCTGTGGCCCGCGGCTCACACGTGCTTGGCCGTGTGGGAGCCGCTCTGGAAGGTGTTGGATTGGGGGGCGGGGGTGGACGTAAGGCTGGACAGGGGACAGTTTATTGATGTGGGAGCTCACCTGTGACTAGGGGTGGACCGTCTGAGACAGGTGGCACCAGCCCTCATACAGCGTGGGTCACTGCACCAAGAGGTGACCTTAGCGAGCAGAAGGCCGGCGAGGGATGGTGCGGGGCAGGGGGAGGAGGCCTCTTATCACGGCCCCAGGCTGGCCACAGCTGTGGCACCGACTGCGGCTCGTTCCACTAAACGTCCTTGTCGTTTGTTGCTGTTGCCGTGACAGCTGCCACCGTGAAGGACCAGTGCCACCCTGAGCAGGCGTGAGCGCCGCGGGGTGACTGCTGGCAGCTGTCCCCAGTGTAAGGTGCAGCGTCTCCAGTGCCCTCCAGAGCGTCAGGCAGGGGTGGGAGTTGGTGGTAAAGCCCCAGACCCTTCTTCTTCAAAAGGACAATTTGGGGGACTTCCCTGGTGGTCCAGTGGCTAAGACTCCACACCCCCAATGCAGGGCGCCTGGATTCGATCCCTGGTCAGGGAACTAGATCCCACATGCTGCAACTAAGAGTCCGCACGCAGCAACTAAAGGTCCCGCGTGCCACAACTGAGAGCCGGCTCAGACAAATAAATAAATCAATTTTTAAAAGAAAGGACTATTCGGGGCCCGCTCCCCAGGGCTCTGCAGGGGTCCCCAGTGGAATGGGACCTGGTGGCCCATTGTGGACTTTCCCTCCCTCCTCCGTGCTCCCCACACCCTGCTCCTGCATCTGGGGTGTCACCCTCCGTACTGGGTTAAACGGTGTCCCCCCCAATTCATGTCCACCCAGAACCTCAGAATGTGACCTTATTTGGAAATAGGGTCTTTGCAGCTATTAGTTAAGGTGAAGTCACCCTGGATTACGGAGCCCCAAATCCGATGACAGGTACCTTTACGAGAAGAGGAGGGACACACAGAGAGAAGCCACGTGATGACAGAGGCAGAGATGGGGTGATGCGTCCATCAAGCCGAGGGGCGCCCGGAATTGCCAACAGTGCCAGGAACTGGGGAGAGGCCAGGGGCAGGCTTGCCGTCAGAGCCTCCAGGAGCCCAGCCTTCCCACACTGCATCTTGGACTCCTGGCCTCCAGAACTGTAAGAGCATGAGTTTTTCTTTTTCTTTTCTTTTTTGGCCGTGCTGTGTGGCTTGTGGGATCTTAGTTCCCCAACCAGGGATCAAACCCGGGCCACAGCAGTGAAAGTGCAGAGTCCTAACCACTGGACCGCCAGGGAATTCCCTGAATCTCTGTTGCTTTAAGCCTCCCAGTCTGTGGCACTTTGCTACGGCCACTCCAGGAAACTAATTTCCCCCCAAATAAACTCCCTCTACCAGGTCCTTGTCCCAAGCTCTGCTTTTGAGGGAACCCAAACGGCGCCCCCAGGTGTGGGCTGCGCACAGTTAGGCTTGTGCCTCACTGGAAGGGGGAGGGGTCCGTGCTGGTCTTCCCCCTGCTACAGCGGACGGAAGGGACCTGGGGCCCTGTCCTCTCCAGCCTCGGGGAAGAAGCTGTCCCAGGCTCAGGGGAGCATTTAGGAGTCTACGTGGGCAGCACACGCAGCCCGGCCTCCACGGGAGAACACAGACAAGGAAGCTGCCAGCCGCCAAAGACCGCCCCTGCTGGGATGAGGCGCACGCAGAGCCCAGGCCACCGCCCCACCCGGCCACCTGGCCCAGGTGCCCCGGCTCAGGAAGCGCTGCCACCCCTGCCCAAGCCAGCTCCTCTCAGCTGCAAACCTTGATCCGCCCTGGCCTTCAATCTGCTCGTGCCATCAGCACCGGAACAGAACTCGCATTTAAAGAGCGTCAGCCCTTCCCGCCCCTCTTCCTGGCCCTGGAAACATGCGGGCAGAAATAGCAGCTGCCGGCTAGAGGGAGTGACTGCCGCTTGCAGAACCGAGCGAAGGCTCCTGCCCGGGCGGGCCTCGCTGCGTGGGTGCCCAAGGCGGCCACAAAGCCCAGCTTGAAATAGCTCCCTGTGGGTACCGTGCGGCAGAAGGAGGGCAGCCTGCGAGCCATGAAGAAGGCGGGGGGAGGCGGGCCCCGGGGTGGGCAGGGTCCTGGCAGCGGACCCAGGTGAGCACAGCAGTTCCGGGAACCTTGAACCCACCCGCGCATCCGCCAGAGGCCCCAGTGGAAGGCAGGCCTTAGGGCAGGACCCCGGGTGCCAGGGGCGGGGGGTGCTGTGGGTGGTCTCGGGCCCAGCCCAGTAGCCTCAGGACGCTGTCGGGGCCTGGACGTCCCATCCCCGGGCCACTCTCCATTTTCCAGGAGGAGGGAGCAGGGACGCTGCTGGAGACACACAGGCCAGAGGGCGCCCATCTGGGAAGGGGAGAAAGAGGCGTCACTGGCCTCTTGTCAGAGCTGGCCAGGCATGGCCTGGGGCCCTGGCCGACCCAGAGCCAGGCTCTGCTGCATCTCGGCCACCTGCTTCCTGCTGCTCCCACGTCACTCACTCTGGGGCCCAGAGGCCCCGCTCCCTGGGCGGTCCTGCCCCCTGGGATGAGCCTGCCCAGCCCTGCAGCCTAGTCCTTTAGAGCAGGGGCCCAAGGGGCAGCCTGACGCAAGGAGGCGTCCTCAGGAGGTAAGGGGCCTTTGAGCTCGAGGTGTGAGCCCTGGGTGGGAGGCAGGCCTCGGACACGGCTGCTCCCGTGGGGGGCCGCTGGGCCCTGCAGCCCTGGCTGGACCACCTGGCCTCAGGGGTCACTCTGCCAGCTAAGCCCTGCAGTGGGTGAGCAGCCCCCGCGCCCGCTCCCGTGGCCTGGGGACAGAGCACACCCTGGGCAGGTGGCCCAGCAGGGCACACTTTCTGATTCCCACAAAGTCACCGTCACACGCCCCTCGAGGTGGTTCGCGGGGGCACCTCAGGGCCAGCGGGGTCGTGGCCTGGCTGATCACAGCAGGGCACTGGGCCTGGCATTCCCGACCCAGCTCGGCTGCACAGCCGCCCCTCTAGTCGCCTCTGTCCCCTCTGAGTGCGAGGACCTGCCCTACTCTGGTGCAGGGGTGACCCAGGCCCCTTGCTGAGAGCTGCGACCCTGTCACCTTGTGCCGTCACCCTGTGCTACCACCCTGTGGTGGCAGCAGATGTGGGAGGGGGCTGGGTGTTCATGGGGACTTGGTGGTCTCTGTTCTCCCATCACCACGTACAGAAGGCACTGAGGTGGCACCCCCGGCCATGCACCCAAGGGACTGGGGGTGAGTGACTCTTCCAGCGCCCGTGCCTCCCCCCAGCCCCTCTGTCCTCAAGTCTCGGTCCCCAAGTCCCTCTGTCCTGAGCCCGTCGAGCTAGTGGGAGGAGAGCCTTCCAGGTTCCAGCAGAGGAGGCCACAGTGAATTTAAGCAGTGGCCAAAGGCTCCGTTTTATTTCATGCTGGGACCAAAGGCCTTCCCGCTTTCTCACCGAGAAGGTGCGCACCTTCCATGCCCGGCCTCCTCCCCCTCCGTGGTCCAAACCCACAGAGCTAAGTCCCAGAATCAGGATCCTTTTCCGAGTCAGACGCAAAGCTCCCTGGGGCCCGGTGCCTGCCTGGCTCCCAGGTCAGGAGGCTGGGCTGCTGGGCCGTCTTCTGCAGACCAGGGGTCCGGGTGAGGGTGGGGACAGAGCCTGGGGGTGCTGAGCGAGGCTGAGGCCTTCCTCTCCTTTTATGTGGCCCGTGGTCCTCCCCCCTGTGAAACACGCAGAGCCCCCCGGGGGTCCTTCCCCCAGGAGGTCCCAGGCATGGGACCTGCGAAGCCGGCCTCACATGGCGTACGCGGCCCAGTAGATGACGTTGACGGCGGCGAAGGCCGCGGGGAACACGGCACGGGCATAGATGTCAATGGTGTCCGCGTCGATGGGCTTGAAAAGCGCACGGAGGCCCCCCGGGGCCCCCTGTTTCTTCGTCTCCTCTGTCTCCACCTCCACCGACCTGTAGGAACCCATGAGGTTCCCGGGCGCGCGGCACTGCCGGCGGGACGCAGCCAGCTCCTGGGTGACGCCCGCGGCCGAAAGGGAGAAGAGCACGATGGCATTCTTCACGTCCATCTGTGTGGGGAGGGGGAGGGGCAGGCTGAGTGGCTGGCGAGCGAGGGGCAGGACCCCCAGCCCAGGCCAGCGGCTCTATTGGTAGAGCAGGCGGCAGAGGGTCCCAGGCTGAGCACAGGAAAAAGTGCCCCCTGCCCCGCCGGCAATGCTGACCCTTCCTGGTGCTGGGCGGGGGCGCTGTCCTTCGTCCTGAACATGAGAACCCCACCCCACCCCCAGCCTCACCTCGACCCTCTGCTCCTTGACCTTGACCTTGGCCTTTTGCTTCTTCCGGTAGTCAGCGTTGAAGTGGGCGAAGGCGTACTCCACCAGGGCGGCAAACACAAAGACGTAGCAGATCCAGAAGTACACGTCCAGCGCCTTGATGGCCGACGCCCGCGGCAGGGAGGAGCGGGCACTGACCATCAGCGTGGTCATGGTCAGCACCGTGGTGATGCCTGTGGGGACAGGTGGTGTCACTACTGGAACCCACCCGGGTGCAGGTCAGGCTCCTGTCACCAGACCCGGCCCGGCTGGCCACTGCCCCAGGACAGTGGGCCCGAGGGACTGCAAGGCAAGGCCTGTGCTCAGGACAAGTGGGGTTAGGGCCCTGCTCCCAGACTCCCTCCTTCCACCAGCTCCCGCGGGGGAGAGGCCAGGGCCCCGTACCTAGAGACACCCTGGCGGGCACTGCGGCCTGGCTAATCCAGAAGGAGACCCAGGACATGGCGACCAGGAGGATGGAGGGCATGTAGGACTGGATGATGTAGACGCCCCGGTTCCTCCGGAGGTGGACGTGCAGGCTGAGCCGGGGGAACTGGCCGGCTGCCGGAGACCCCCGTTAGCACCAGGCCCACCACCCAGGGCAGTGCTCGGGGAGAGGGGTGCTGAGCGGGAACTGGGGCCACTGCCGGCCTCCAAAGAGAGGAAGACCCTTGTGCCCACCTCCCCCCACAGCCTGATGGGTCAGGAGAGGGGCCGGCCCTGCGGCAGGGCCACCAGAGGAGGGAGAGGAGAAAGATTCCGGCCTTGCTGCTGGCCCGTGGGCCCCTCCCAGAGCGCAGTGCACCCCTCTCCTGCCCTGCTTGTGCACAGCCCAGCTCGAGGAAAGAGCCAGCCTGGGCTTGCTGGCTCCGATGACCGGGCAGCAGGGGCGGGAGGGGCCGGGAGACAACACAGGCTTGGCCCGGCACCCCTCAAACCCCGGGAAGCAATGAAGAAGCGAGGAGTAAGGCGGAGGAAACCTGATCCGGGCCCGCACTAGGGCTCGTCCCGAGCGGCTCAGCCAGGCACAGCCTGCGCCGACCAGCGGTTTTCCAGTTGCAGCCTCCGGGGGCCCTCGGGGCTGGCTAGTGGCTCTGCAGAAAGCGCTAGAAAGCCACCAGCGGGGCTCACAGGGAAGAGGCCGCGAGAGGCCGCGTTACCCGATTTGAAGTTCATCAGCTCCGTGGTGAAGCGGTAGCTGGTGATGGTGAACTGGGCCAGCTGCAGCCGGTCCAGCCCGTGGATCTGCCCCTGGTTCTCGGACCAGTAGTAGACGATGTCCTCGGACGAGTAGCCGTCTGCAGGAGAGCCCACATGGGCCGCAGAGCCTGGCGCCCCCTCCCCAGCCCCTGGCAGCCCTCGCAGGACTGCCCTGCCTGTGCTGGGAGCCCGATACACAGAGGCAGGGAGCAAGGAGGCCTGGGACCACGCCTGGCACCTCGGAAAGGTGGGCAAGGCCAGAGGAGCTGGCCAAAGGGCAGGTCGCCCTTGCCAGGGTGACCCGCAGGGGCCACCATGCTGGCCCAGTGACACAGGCACGTGTCTTGTCTGGGCTCCAGGGCCGGCTGTCCTGGGCAGGGCGCTGACCCGCAGCAGGAGGGCCTTCCGGCCCCCTCTCTTCCTTCTCTTCCTTCTGTTTCCGCCCCGCCCCCGCCCTGCCGCCCCGCCCCGCGCCGCCCTGCACTCACAGCTCTCCAGGTGCAGCATGCACTCCTGCTCGTCCATGGGGTACTTGGCCAGGTCCATGTCGCAGGCCACCGTGGAGGTGATTCTGCCCAGACAACACACCGGTGGGTCCCCAGGATGAGGCCAGCCCCCGGCAGCCGGCGTCTCTCTGGCCCAACATGGCTGAGACGCTCCTGCACCGGCCAGTATGGCCTCCTCACGGGGCGGCAGCAGGCTGCCTTTGGTCTTGCCGGCAAGCTGCTGGCATTTGGGTGGAAACTGGAAACTGTGGCCACGTTACAGATATCTGTGAGTCTTCAGGGATCAAGAACCGGATTTCATTCACTTTCCTCGTCCTTCAGAACAGCTGGCTGGCTAAGCCGGCGGCCAAGAAGGTGGGTCCAGCCTGAGCCCCCTGGTCTGCCCCTGGGGACGGCCTCTAGGCGTCCCCACTGACCATGCAGCCTGAGAAAAGGCTGGTGTTGCCGAGTGTGCTGGTTTTCCAAGAGAATTTAGATTCTTATGTAAATCTCCTGATCTTTAAAGTGTTGGCAATTAAGTCCACTTTTAAAAGGCATGTGTCAGAAAACACACATTCAAACCAATACACGTACACGTGTGTTCACAGCAGCACAGCTCACAACAGTCAAATGTGGAACCAGCACAGCTGTCCATCCATGGAGGAGCGGATACACAAAACTGGCGTATCCATGCAATGGGATGTCACTCTGCCATCAAAAGGCAGGAAATTCTGACAAATGTCACAGCATAGATGAATCTCGAAAACCCTATGCTAAGTGAAAAAAAGGAGACTCAAAGGGTCACGTAGCGTATGATTACTTTTGTGTGAAATGTGCTGAGTAGGCATATCCACGAAGCTAGAAAGCCGACTGGCAGTTTGCAGAGCTGGAGAGGGCAGATGGGGAGTGACTGCTAGCGGGCACGGGGTCTCCTTTCGGGCGAAATACATTGCAAGTGGGTAGAGGTGATGTTTGCACAACATGGGGAGTGTGCTAAGTATCACGGAATTGTTCACTTTTAATGCTTGATTTGATGTTATGTGAACTTCACCTCAATTTAAAAAGACAAGGGCACGCGTTAGCCAAATAGCGGCCTCTGCTGGCTTCCGGCCAGCAACCTCGGCTTCCTGCGCAGCTGCTGGTTGCCGGGGGATATAAATACCGCCACCCCCCACCCCCATCCCCCCAGCTCCCAGCGGTGCGCTCCGTGGGGGGGGGGTGGGCAGGCAGCCGGCTGGGCTCACCGGATGCTGTAGAGAATCACCCCGTCGGGCTGCAGCCGGATGAGCTTGTTCTCCACCGTCACATCGTGGAACCAGGCGGACTTGGCGTTCACGATGAAGGTGTCAGGGAGCCACAGCTTGTCCACGAAGCGGCTGTCCAGGCCCAGAGTCTCGTTGGTGTGGTTGTAGGACAGCCTGCTGTCGCGCCAGCTCTGATGCAGAAACACCGTCATGGTGTACTCCTGCGGGGGTGGGGGGACGCAGAGGCCCGGCCGTCAGCCCCTCCGCTCGCTCCTGGGGCACGCGGCCGGGGGCGGGGCGGAGGCCGGTGGGACCTACCATGTTCGCCTCAGAGATGTGGTCGATGCTGGCCACCTCGATGGCGAGTGCCACGTTCACAGGGGGGCCTGCGAGGAAGGAGCCAGGCCCGAGGCACGTGGGGCTGAGGCCAGGGCCCGGCACCCCCGGCCGCTCGGCCAGGCCAGCGAATGCCCCAGAAGGCGGGACAGGGAACAGCCAGGGGCTTTGCAGGGAAGGCCAGCCTGCGGCCTGAGCAGATCCACCTTCCTAGCCGTTTCCCTGGGGGCTGGTGCAGGAGCTCGGGCACGCCCCTCAGGGGAGTGGGCCTCTGCGCCAACCCAGAGCCAAGCAGGGCTCACACCCGCACTGGACCCAGGGTCTGCCCGAGCCCGACGGCCACTCTCACCTCCGATGCCAGGCCGGAAGTTGCGGGCGTAGCCCTCTATCAAGCCGTCCAGGTTGGGGAGCCAGGATATTTCCAGGTTGGAGCCGACATAGTCGCCAATGTCATTCATTGCCCTGGAAACGCAAGGCCCTCTGGTCACAGGCAGGGTGCCAGGGACAGAGCCTGTCCTGGGCACCTAGGCCAGGGGTGGACAGGGGGGAGGCCCTGCGGGCTGGACCTGACCAGTCCCAGGAACTCACGCCGGACACAGGGAGCCCCCGGGAGGTGCAGAGCCCAGGACTCCTGGGCGTCTTCCACTGGCCTCTATGCTCAGCTTACATCCCACTCACTCGGCCCTGAGGGAGGCCACCCAGGTCAGGCAGAGGCCCCCGGCTCCCTCCATAACCACCCAGCATCCCCACCCCTGGGGTCCCCCAACAAGAGCACATGGCCTCCCTTTCAGCTTCTGAGGGCAATGTGTCCTGTAGGAGGTGACTTGGGAGAAAAGACTTGTGACCAGGAGGCTGAAGGCTGGGGAGAGGGAGACAGAGGGTGAGGTCCCAAACCCGGGACCCAGGTCCAGGCCGAGGGCCCGTGGGGAGGCTGCAGGCCGGCCTCCTGCTCTCTGTCCCTTCCCAGGCAGTCTCCAGATCTCCCCAAATTGCCACGTGCCTCCGGGGCTTAGCCTGACCCCGGAGCAGCTGGGGGCCACGCGCCCTGGTTTCAGATTAACCTCACTGACAGCCTGTGCTGGTCGTGTTTGTCCCTGGTGGGGCCGCACGGGGACCCAACGACACAGGCGTCTCGTGGCCCGCACACGCCGACTGCTGGAAGCCCCCCAGTGGCTCTGCCCATCCCCCTTCTTCTGCTCGCCCTCTGGGAAACAGCGCCCCCAAATTCATGTCCACCCAGAACCCCAGAATGGAACCTTATTGGGAGACAGGGGCTTTGCAGATGTAATTAGTTAAGATGAAATGCTAGACTAGGGTGGGCCCTAAATCCATGACTGGTGTCCTTAGAAGAAAAGGAAATGGACACACGGGGAGAAGCCACGTGACCACAGAGGCAGGGATTGGAGTGATGCGGCCACAAGCCAAGGGACACCAGGGACTCCGGCAGCACCAGAGGCTGCAGAGAGGCATGGACCCTGCCGACACCTTGGCTTCAGACTTCGGGCCTCCAGAATTACGAGAGAATAAATCCCCCCTGTTTCAAGCCCCCCAGCTTGTGGTCGCTTGTTACAGCAGCCCCGGGAACCTCACACACCCTTGCTCCTCCAGGCCACAGCAGGTGGGGACGGGCGGGCAGGATTTCTCCTAAACCTGACAGCAGGGAACGAGGAGGGACATTCAGGAGGAAGCCTCTTGTTTTCCTCTGAATCACTGCTGTCCCCAGTGGGCAGAGAAGGCCTCCAGGGCACCTGGGGCCCGAGCCCCTCCAGAGCCCGCAGGGGAGCCGATGTGGGTGCAGAGCAGCTGGGAGCTCTGAGGCCATTCCTTCCTCTCCCCAGAGTCCGGCGTGGCCGCGTGCCCAGGCGCCCCACTCTGGGCCGTTTTGGCCACCGTGACGAGACCGCTGACCCCTCTGGGCTCCCGCGGTGCTGCCGCTGGCCACCCCACCCCTCCCCTCCGGACGTGGGACCGGCTACCGCTGAGCCTGTCGGCGCAGCCTGTGCCCCGCCCCCCCCCACTTGGGCCACCACAGACCGCGTCTCCCGCCGCCATGGCCCCAGCCTCCTGCCTGCCTCCAGCTGCTACTGCCCCCGACTCCTGCACTCCAGCCTCGCCCTCTTAGACGCTCGCTTGACCCTCCAGACCCTCTGCCATCTGTCCCACCTCTTGCTCCAGCGCTCACTCTGCCCCCCATGTCCCCGCGCTGATCCCCCCACCTCCCCTGAACCCCCCTCCCTCTCCTGGCCCTGCCCCGGGCCCCCTCCCTCCCCTGGCCCTGCCCCGGCCCCTGAAGGAAGCTGCCCTGATCACGCATTTATTCGTCCACGCCTCCATCTGGCTAGTGCGACCCTTGGTGCTGCCCTGTTCCAGAGATGTGACCGAGCCGGGCCAGGACAGTCGCGGCCAGAGGTCAGCGTCTGCAAGGGGTGGCAAAGCGAGGGGCTTTGAGCATGAAGACGGTCACAGGAAGGGGAGGTCAGGAGCCCTCTGGCTGGGGAGAAAGGGACAGCCTCCCCGAGAAAGTGACATCACAGCCCAAAGAGAGACAAAGTGAGTCTGGGCCGAGGCAAGAGGCAGGAGGCAGCCGAGGGCTCCACGCGGTGGGGTCTGGGAGGGGCCTGCAGGGCGGTGGCAGGCATGGGGCAGAGAGTGTGGAGGGGGGACCGTGGGGCTCCTCCGGGGTCAAGGGGAAGCCGGCACTCGAACAAGGAGCTGCTCGATTAATTAGATAAACCTGGATGCCGGGAGCGGCATGGGAAGTGTCCTGAGGGAATAGGGGGGATAAACCGGGGGCCATCGTGGAGCTTGGGGGGATGATGGGCTGGACGGGCCATGGAGACAGAAAGGGGCCTGGTCCAGACCGAGGGAGGGTCAGTGGAGGGAGGGGCCAGGAGCAAGTTCTGCCGCTGAGTTGGTGGAGCTCGGTATCCAGCTGGACGGGCCCCGGGACGCCGTCCTCTCAGGGGCTTCAAGAAGGCCTCGGGCCGCCGGGGCTCGGGAAACGCCGGCAAGGGCACCTGGGCCCCTCGTCTGTTCCACATACTGGCCCATGAGGAAGGCTGAACGTGACCCAGGAGGTCCTCAGCTGGTGAGGCCTGCGAAACCCGCTCTCCCCGCAGGCCCACGGGGTCCCTCCAGGTGAAGGCTGGGTAGAGCGTGTAGACAGGGCAGGTGCTTTGGTAACAAAGTCAAAGAAGGAATTAAATGCAGCCCTGGCCCCACGTAAAGCACAATTAGAAACGCAAACGGAGCTCACCCTGAAGGTCAGACACACAGGGACTGGAATGAGGCTTTACTTTCGGACCGGCCCAGCCGCTGGCCTGCTTGGAGCCAGGCCGTCAGGAGACACCACCCTTCCCGGCCTTGGGCTGGTGGCACAGGTGAGCACACCTGTCCTGGGCCAGGGCCTCACGCACGCTCAGGGGCACAGAGGCAAGGGCAAGGGCAGCGCCCACCATGAAGCTCGCCTGGAAGTGTCAGGACACTGGTGGGTTCTCAGCTCTGCCGTCTCCAGGGGGGAGAAGGGAACAGCCTCCTGCGGTGCCACATCTCACCTGGGACAAGGTGGCCGCTTCTGCAGCTGCGAAGGGATGCGGGGGCTGGAGGCGGGGCTATATGGTGCTCTGGGTCCTGGAGGGCCCTACCCTCCTCCACTGGTTCAGGTAGAGTCAGTGGGGCAGGCGGGGTACCTGGTCCATGGGGGGCTCTGCATGGGGTCAGAATGTTGGGACTCTGACCCGCATTCCGGGAGGGAGCGTCTAACTCCTCTGATGGCCCTGGAAGCCGGCGGTGGTCTAGGGTTGGGGTTTCATTAGAGGAACAGAAGCTCAGAGACACACCAGGCTCAAGCTCGTGGGGCAAAGCAGGTGCCGTGAAATCACAGGCAGCTTCCGCCCTCCCGGGGCTGCTCCTGGGTGCCGTCAGGCCCCCCGCCCTCTCCTGGCCCCCCTGAGAGAAGCCCCACCCCTGTCACTTGCCTGTGCCCCTGGGGATGGGAAGGGAAGGTGGGTGTAGCTGAACGAGGCAGCAGGCACCAGCCCCAGGATCCTCCCACCCCCCACCCCGGACCCTGCGCGCACGAAGCCCACGGATCCCTGACAGCTCTGCTTTTAGAGCAGCCGCTGCAGCGCCGGCACCTCAGTTACCAAGGCGAACACCACGACGATCGTGCTCACGGGAGGTGAGGGCGAGGCAGGAGCCGCGGGCACAGCTTCTCCAGGGAGACGGGGGTGCCGGCAGCCCCGGAAGGCCACCCACTCGGGAGGCAGCCGGCGAGCTCGGGCGGCCGCTGCGTGAGCGGATGTTCAGGCTCGGGGAAGCGTGGCCTTGACCCGACCCACAAATGCTGCACGGCCCACTCCCTTCTTATCCCACCAGCAGCCCCGGGACCTGGGCTGAGGGGCGGCAACAAAGAGGCCCTTCCATTCGCCCCAATGTCCCCTCACACCGCCCCGGGGTGGGCACGAGGGAAGGGAAGCCGCTGTTGCCCTGGTATCTGAGCGGAGGGACGCAGAGCAGATGGGAAAAGAGGCCCCGAAGGCCCCCAAAGCCCAGAGGCGCTCGTCCCAACCGGGGCCTCAGCCTTCCTACACAGGCAGACAGGCTCGCCCCTCGCCCAACAACCCAGGAGCCAGATGGGGTAGGAGTTCAAAACACTGCAGATTTTAGAAAGGCAATATAACGCACTCATGGACTTGGGGAGGGGTGTGTCTGGAGAATTTTCCAGCAGGAAATGTATAAATATGCCTCATGAGTAGCGTGGATACAGACAAAACAAGCAAGGCAGGCTTTGCCGCCAACTGAGTGTTGGTGTCAAACTTGGACAAACACTTGGGGCTCAGAGCAACTTGGATTTCAGAACTGTGGCGCGCAGCTGTGGGCCTGAGCCGGCGGCTGACCCCCGGCCCCCAGCACGTCCCTCCACAGCCACACCTCAACGCTTCGCCCTTTCTGGGACCGTGAGGCAGGAAGAGGAGAGAGAACAGCCCCTTGGGCTTGATACAGAACAAGGCCCCGGGACAGGGGCCACACGGGCACTGCCTGTGACTGTGACGTGACAGCCAGGTCTACAACCAAAGCCAGACTCTGCCCTCCACCCACCAACAAATAAGCTCTGACCACACACACACAGAGCCGTGTTACGTATTGTCCAAGTGACTACAGCCACGACACAGGCCAGTGTTCAACGATTTCTGGCTTTTAAAGTCTTCGGCCTCAGTTGGTTGACCACAAAGTCTGGAATGCTGGGGGGAAGGGGCAGGGAGAGATGTTTCTGCTCTGTTTTTTTCTGCAGCCCTGGCACCAAGATGATTTTCAAAAAGGCCCCTCACAGCTCCTATGGCTGGTAACCAGACTCAGTGGTCAGGATGCTGGGCAGCCCGGGGCCCACCTCAAGTCCAGTCTGCAGGGACATGAAAAGCGAGCTGGGACCATGCTGGCCCCTGGGAGCCAGGGCGAGGGAGCCTCGGCACAGGCACCTTTCTTCTTAGCCTCTGCCTTCGCGGGGGAAGACAGGGCACCCCATCCCCTCTCCTGACAGTTAAAAAGAAATCCGGAGTCTGTCCCCTGCCAGGGGCACCTGGCTCCCCCACTCGCATACCCTGCAGTCGGATGGCATTAGAAATGGTCCCAGAAGGGAGGTCCACAGCCACACCTGCCATGAGGACGCGCCTTCGTGTCCACCCCAGACTGCTAAAGGCAACGGAAGCTGGTGCCCGAGGGAGGGGAGCAGCCTCCTCTCCCGTGTTCTCCGGACCCCTCCTTTCTTCCTGCCTGAAGCTGGGGCCCTGCTGAGAGCTCAGACCGCGCCTGGAAGGGCACCAGCCAGCCAGGGATCGGCCAAGTGCCGGCTGGGGCGAGGAACCCGAGCTCAGCAGGCGAGCCCGGGCACCGGGGCAAACTGCGAGCGGCTCTGACGCCCTCGACCGGCCCTGCGGCGCGGGTTCAGCACCGGGACGGCGGACAGCACCGGGGCGGCGGGGCTGCCAGAACCTAGAACATCGCCGCTGCCCGCGCCCAAGGGCATCTCCGCGGCGAGTTCGGAGAGGAGGGCCCGCGGGGGAGACGGGGTGGGGGAGTCATGGGGGGATGGGGGACAGACACGGTGGGAGCCTGTGGGTGCGGGAAGACGCGGGCCCCTGAAGAGCAGGGGTTCGCACGGGTCTCCATCCCGGCAGCCGGGGCTTGGCCGGCGCGGGACTCCCCACCGAGGGCGGCCCGGCGCAGCGCGGACCCGGCGCTCGCTCACCTGGTGCCGCGGTGCTGCTGCGCGCAGAGCAGCAGAAGCGGGGGCAGCAGCCAGGCCAGCGCGTCCATGGCCTCGGCCGGCTGGGCGCTGGGCCGGGGGCGGCGCCGGGGTCCGGCCGGTCGCGGGAGCTCGAGAAGTTGCTTAGCCGGCGGCCGCGGCGGCGGCGGCACAAGAGGGCGGGAGCGGGAGGGCGCGCGGCGCGGGCGCGAGGGCGGACGGAGCGGCGAGCCCGGAGCCGCCCCGCCCCGCGCCGCGCGGCACGGCCCCCTCCCGCCCTCCCCCTCCAGCTCCGGCCGCCCCGCCTGCAGCTCCCCTCCCGCCTCCGCCACACCCCCGCGCCCCCGGCCGGGGGTCCGGCACTCCCCGTCCCAGCGCCGCTGCCCTTGCCGGCCGTAAAGGGTCCCTCCGCGCGTCTATCCGGGAGGCGACTCAGGCGCAGGACCCGCGTGGACGCGGCCTCTCGCTGCCGGCCAGGCGCCTGCGGACCGACGGGCGCGGCAGAACCTCGTCCCTGGGGCGGAGTCTGCGATGGGCTATTTGTGGGGGTCACGGGTCCTCGGGAGCTGGTTCGGGGGGAGGAGGGTGCCAGCGCCCCAGAAGCCTTCAGCTTCTACTGGGCGAGACGCGCCCCCCAGCACCGGCAGCTCCTTCCAAGACCCTGGCGCTTGCGCCTCGCCCACCCTCCGTCGGGTGGGCGGTGAGAGCAGGCGTGGCCGCTTCGCTGCCCGCAGGTCTGTGGTCAGAACCCCGCTCTGGTCGCGGGGCGCAGTGACTTCTCTGCCTGGCGGGTCAGGCTCCATCACACCTGCCCGCAGGCCGACGGCTGGGCTCTGACGAGATGACACCCCTACCTCACCCCACCGCCACCCCCAGCGAACCACCAAGAAAGCCAAGGCCTCCGTATTCTCTACTGTGACTCCTCTGAACATAAAACTCTACACAGTTTCCCCAAAAAAGCTGACCACAAACTCTTCTCGTTTGGTCTCATTCATTCACTTCTGCACTCGGTACCAGTTCACGACCGAAAACGAACGTCTCATGAAAACACTTAAAAATGGGCAAACTGGTCCTGGAGTGGGTTGAGTCCTGTGCGTGACTGTTGACACTGGCCAGAGCAGGTGCGGGGCAGGCGATGGGGAGTGTAGAAAGGGCTTTGCTGGGGCTTCCCTGGTGGCGCAGTGGTTAAGAATCCACCTGCCAGTGCGGGGGACACGGGGTCGAGCCCTGGTCCGGGAAGATCCCACATGCCATGGAACAACTAAGCCTGTGCGCCACAACTACTGAAGCCTGTGTACCTAGAGCCCGTGCTCCGCAACAAGAGAAGCCCCCGCTCGCCACAACTAGAGAGAAAGCCCGCGCGCAGCAACAAAGAACCAACGCAGCCATAAATAAATAAACAAATAGGGCTTCCCTGGTGGCGCAGTGGTTGAGAGTCCGCCTGCCGATGCAGGGGACACGGGATCGTGCCCCGGTCCGGGAAGATCCCACATGCCGCGGAGCGGTTGGGCCCGTAAGCCATGGCCGCTGAGCCTGCATGTCCGGCGCCTGTGCTCCGCAACGGGAGAGGCCACAACAGTGAGAGGCCCGCGTACCACAAAAACAAAAACAAAAAATAAATAAATAAATAAATAAATAAATATACTAAAGAAAAGAAAAGAAAGAAAGGGCTTTGCTGCTGGGAATTTCTAGCCCAATCCTGAGGGCCACGGATCAAGGGGGCTGGGTCTCAGCCTTCTTTCCTAGAGCCAGCAATGAGCTCTAAGACAGTCAGGCAGGTCCCAGCAAAAATGCCCCCCTGGAGGGTCCCCTGGCCCCTCGGGTGCGTCCTCTGGGTATGTGGAAGCACTGCCCTGCTGTGTGTGTGAGCGTGTTCTCTGGGCGTGTCTCTGGACACATTCCCATTTGTCCTCCTGCGCAGGCTTGATTGGAGGTTGAGGAGTTAACCCACGAGAAAGTGCGGAGGGTGGGGCCTGGCGCGGAGTGAGGGCCCGGAGCCTCACGAGGCTCGTTTTCGTTATTCTTCTGCTAGATTAGGGTCTAGTCTGTCTGCTTCTCTAGAGCAGCCCTCGTGTCTAACAGCCTCTGGTGTACGATAGATGCTTAATAAATGCAGGGAAATTCAGGCTCAGAGCCACCAAAAGCTGGCACAGCTGCTGTGGTCAGACCCCGAAGCGCTCAGGAGCACGCACAGCGCTCGCTCTCCTGTGTTTCAGGCCCAAGCTCTGGTCTCTGTGCCGGTCCAGGCTCCAGCGCTTTCTCTGGGTTCACCGTCACACTCTTTTCTTGGATCTGAGAAGATCCAGGTGCTGATAGCCTCTGAGAAATATTGCCGACCTTGAATCACTTGATTCAGTTGGTTCAGGGTGAACCAGATTATTGCCATTTTCCACACCCTCGTCTACTATCTGAGGCCCAGCATTAGTACTGAGCTTCGCTGGAGGGCTCCCATACAGGCCTCTCAGCCGCAGCCCTGGACGCTGGGTACCATCGAATCACCTTTCCTTCCTCGAGCCCTGGAGAGGAGCACGTTTCAAAGCCAGGACAGAGAAAGAGGTAAGGCAGCGACCTGCACGCCCTGGGGGACCCGTGATACCGCCCATCCTTCACAGCTCCCTCTAGGATGCCCGGCTGTTCACTGACCTCAAATCAAAATGCTTAATTTCTTCCCCAGAGTCTGCAAGCTTTATTTTAGTTCTGTTTTGTTGCTAGTTGGCTTCAGTTTGGATCTCAAGAATGGGCATTTTCCTTTTTCCTTCCCCGAGTGTTTTGAGAATTAGCTTGTCGCACTCCTGAGCCTTGGTCGCATTCCACTGATGTGTCACTAGTTGGTCTCGGGGCCCTCATCTTCCGCTCCACCCAGACAAGCTCCAGCCGTCCCAGGATGGGGAGAAGCCTATGCGGGGCAGCCCCACCGAAGGTCCACTTCTCCCCTCCCTTTGATAACTCAGGAAATGCCCCCAGAGTCAGAGCTCTGGTACCACTCCCTGTCTTGCTCCTAACTGGCCGTGTGGCCTCAGGGAAGTAACTTCTCCTGACTTTGTTTTATGCATTTGCCAGAGGAGAAGCTGGGTAGTGATGGGTTTCCTGGGTACCGGAAGTCCCCAAGGCTGAAGCCCATTACAGAGGATCTCATGGGCTGTCTTCACTGAAGACAACAGTCTAACTTGTAGGTGCTCAGGTCCCCCCCTTCTGTGGAAAACAGTGTAGGTGATTCCCCATCTTTATTCCACACCTGTGATTTTTTTGGGGGGAAGGCAGAACCCCACCCTCCAAGTGTGACTTTGCTGAAACTTTCCAAATCAATCAGATGAAGGGCCTCTGTCCATTTCAGGTGAGGTCTGTGCTCTTCACCCAGATACCCGACAGCCCCACCCCGTTGGCCTGGCACTGAGAGCACGGGCCAGGGGACCTGGCGCTAGAGCCTGGGCACAGGGATGAACAGGAAGCCCGAAATTCCACCCTGAGGCGTTTGGTCCCTGGAGGTCTACTTAACTCGTCCACTGGCTCCCCTTCCTCTTATTTCACAGGTAACACGGCTTCTCCGGCGGACGATCCATGCAGAGCCCTCTGGTTACGGGCTCAGGGCAGCGGCTGCTGTACCTTCCTCCTGTTTAGTGCAGGAAGGCGTTATGCTCTCCCCATGTGGCACTGAGCAGGGCCATCGCACATTTAGCCCTGGAAGGTACAGACACTCTACTTCTGTGGTTGTCCCCCGGAGTCACCACCTCAACACTTCCCTGGGTAACAACGCCCTAGGCAGAACCTAGGGAGCTGCAAGGTGTGGTTGGTGCGTGTACTGGACTCTTGAGATCATCAGCCTGCTGTCTTTTCTGCCTGTTTCCTTTGGGTAATGCTTTGCCGCATGCTCACGACATAGGGGAAGGGACGGCACCGAGTCCAAAGCTTGGGCAGAGAGCTGGCCTGAATCCATTGCAGCAGGAGGACGGGCCCCAGGAGGTACAGGTGAGTCACAGGGACTCAGGAGGGGAAACTGCACCAGCTAATTTTAAAATCCCTGCTTCATATATTTGTGAGGTTGTTTTATTATTTCCTGGGAAAATGCACCAAACAGAGAAAATGGCAGTGACACAGAAAAATTTTCTTCAGCTTATTAGAGTGTAATTATTAATCCCATGATTTCCAGATGGAATCCATTCATTTGGAGAAGCAGAGGCAACTTAGCAGAAAGGGTCACATGCAAAATCCCTGCAGCGGGCCGAGATCAACTGTCTGCTCAAACAAAGGATGCGCTGGAAATGGGGCTGCGTCTCGAGGCTGGTTTTGGTGATCAAGGCCCTGAGAACCAATAACACCCGAACTTGGCCACTTAGAGAATTTCCTCTCCATGAGGTAGATAGATGTCCAAGTGCAATCGCTCACGTGTAATGAGAAGACGGAATTCTGTTCTCGTATTTTATGCTTTTTAAAGCGGCAATTTGAATTCTTTCATGTGACGGAAAATGCTACACGCAGATTAACATACCTAACAAAGGGCTGCCTATCAAGTGAAAAAGACTCTCCTTTAGGTGCCAGCACGACTGAATTGACTGACGTGAAAGTCCTGAAGGGGCTGCTGGCACAGGGTCCCCATGGTGGTCGGGCGGCCCTGCTCCCACGGCTCCCCAAGACTCTCTCTGGTCTGATGAGCTGATCCTCTGGGCAGGATGCTGGAGTAGTAAAAGCAGGAGATTTGCTGTCATCTTTTTCACGTTCGCTATTTGGATACTTTGATTAAACTTCCTTAAGAAAGGCCCCGACACAGGTCCATATTCGTTTAACCAATATGTATGGAATTATTCATCCTACTCCGTGCCAAGTACTGGTCCAGACATTGGGCGTGAATAAGATATAAAAGGTTCCCGTCCCCAGTGGCCTCAACTTCTGGGAGGAAGATCCTGGACAATCAGTGGGTAAACAAACAAAAGAGACCATTTCAAGTGTAACCTCAGCAAGACAACAATCATGGGGAATACCTGTGGGGACGGGCACTGTACACAGGGTGGGCGGGAAGACCTTTGTGAGGGGCAACGTCTGAGCTGAGGTTTGGATTCCATTCTATCCCTTCTGGAGGAAAAGCCAGCCCCACCAAGAGCCAGGTAAGTGTTCAGGGCAGAGAACGGAATGTGCAAAGGCCCTGAGGCAGGAGTGAACTGGCCAGTCCAGACAGGAGCAAGGCCAGGCCCGAGTGGCCGTGAGGGAGGGAGGGAGGGCAGCAGAGTGAGGCAGGCAGAAGCCAGGTCACGCGTGGTCCAGTAGGTGCGGACTGATGTCTGTGTTCAGCTTATTTTTAATTAATTAATTAATTAATTAATTGGCTGTGTTGGGTCGTCGTTGCTGCACACAGGCTTTCTCTAGTTGCAGTGAGTGGGGCTACTCTCCTTCGCGGTGCGCAGGCTTCTCATCGCGGTGGCTTCTCTTGTTGCGGAGCACGGGCTCTAGGTGCGCGGGCTTCAGTAGTTGCAGCATGTGGGCTCAGTAGTTGTGGCGCACAGGTTTAGTTGCTCCGCGGCATGTGGAATCTTGCTGGACCAGGGCTCGAACCCGTGTCCCCTGCTTTGGCAGGTGGACTCTTAACCACTGCGCCACCAGGGAAGCCACCAGCTTATTTTTAATGAGCTTTATAGAAATACAGTTTACATACAATAAAATTCACTAATTTAACTATACAATTTGCTGGCTTTGATATACATGGAGCGTTGTATAACCACCACTGAAGTCACGACATTGCCCATTTGCTCCACCTTAAAAGTTCCCTCCTGCCCCTTTGCAGTCCCCCAAGGAGGTGACTGTACCCCAGCCCTGGGCCCAGATGACCACAGGTGTCTGCTTCCTATCCCTACAGTTTTGCCTTTTCTGGAGTCTCACAGGGTGATGCTGGTGCAGACGTCTTCTCACTTCCCATCCAGTGACCCCTGCCCCCTGCCGCAGCCCCCTAGCCGCCCGTGCTCTGCCCCTCGAGACTTGCTCCAACACGTTCAGGTCGACAAGGTTTGGGTTAGTTTTCTTCTCTTTCCTTCCTTTATTTTCAAGTTCCTCTGTCTCTGGTTTGTCACAGGAAGCTGGGTGGCGTTTCTCCGCTGCTCTGTAGGGAAAGTGTGTCTTTCTCTGGGGGTTTGAAGAGCGTTTCTCTGTTTCTCATTTGCATCCATTTGATTATTTGAGTCTTGGTGTAAACTGTCTTGTATTTATTCTGCTTGAGCATCTAGGGTCTGTGGGCTTAGAGTTTTCATCAAATTTAGAAGATTTGCAGCCGCTTTCACGTGCGTTTCAGCCTCCTCTGGCTCCTCAAGGCATTAAACCCCACATCCCAAGAGAAAGGCCCTCGTAGCCTCTCCCTGTCACAGGCTCGGGTTTGGCCCCGCTGCTCAGCCACCCCTCCCCATGGCCGGGTCGAGGTGCTCACTCGTGCAAGTCCTTGGCATTTAGCCCCTTCCTCTCCTCCCAGGCTCACGTGTACCCGATGAGGCTGCAGCTTACCCCTAGTCACCAGCCTGGCAGCCAGGGGAGGCGTGGGACAGAGGCTGAGCAGGGCCCTGTTGCCTTGCTGGGGAGACCTCCAGGGTGTCCTTCCAGATGCGGGGAGTGCTGGCTCCCCGTAGGGAGACGGGAGCCACCTTTGCCGCCTCTGAAGTTTCAGAGCAGCCTGGGAAGCCAAAAACCCTGGGGCCTCCACCCAGATATCCCGCCCTATGTGTCAAGATTTCCCACCTGCCCTTGGTCCCAGAACCTGCCCTTGGCCCCCGGACCTGCCCTTGAACCCAGGACCCTGCCCTTGGCCCCTCGACCTGCCCTTGGTCCCAGGACCTGATCTTGGCACAGCAAAGCTACCTTGGCTTGGACTCCAACACCTCTGAATCTCAGCATCTCTAGTCTGTCCTCGTCCCGCTTCCATCACCTCCTTTTCTCCAGAGAAGGAGGTAAGAGCCTCTTGATAAGCTACCAAGCAGCTCCGGCCTTCACGCTTAGTTTTTTGGGTTTGTTTTTTCTTTTTCATTATTTTTAATTTGAGAAGTTCTTTTCTGTCAAATAATACAATTATGTGTTATAATCATCATGGTTTAGATACTGTTTTGTTTTCAATTTGAAATTTTTTATTGAGGTATGACTGACATACGTACGTGTTTCAGGTGTACGACGTAATGATTCCGTGTTTGTGTATACAGCAGACCCTTGAACAACGTGGGGCTCGGAAACCCCGGGTTAACTTACAGCTGCCCCACCTCAGCCGTGGCTCCACGGACCCTGTAGCACTGGAGTGCAGGTATTTATTGAAAAAAGTCCATGCATGAGTGGGCCGAACGCTTCAAACCCACGTTGCTCAAGGGTCGCCTGTATTGCAGAATCATCACCACAATAACCTAGGTAACCACCATCACAGCATAGTTATGGGAATTTTTTTCTTCTGATGAGAACTTCAAAGACCTGCTCTCGTGGCAGCTTTCACATGTGCAACACGGTGTTACTAACTATAGTCGCCGTGCTGTGCATCACATCCCCACGATTTATTTCTCTTATAACCAGACGTCTGTACCTTTTGATTCTTTTATGCGTCTCACCCGCCCCCCGCCCCCGCCTCTGGAAGCCACCCGTCTGTTCTCCGTATCTATGAGTCTCGATTTTTGGTTTGCTTCCTTCTTTGTCTTTTGGGTTTTGTTGTTGTTGTTTGTTTGCTTTTTGTTTTGTTCTTTGGGTTTTTTTATTGTTGTTGGTGGTGGGCTTTTCTGTTTTTTGGGGTTTTTTTTTTAGCTACCACACGTGAGATTATACACTGTTTGTCTTTCTCTGTCTGACTTATTTCACTTAGCATAATGCCCTCAAGGCTCCTCCGTGTTGTCGCAGATGGCAAGATTTCACTTTTTAAAATTTTTTTTACTATTTTTTAATTTATTTTTGTAATTTATTTAATTTATTTGTTTTTGGCTGAGTTGGGTCTTCGTTGCTGTGTGCGGGCTTTCTCTAGTTGCAGCGAGTGGGAGTTACTCTCCATTGTGGTGCGCGGGCTTCTCATTGCAGTGGCTTCTCTTGTTGCGGAGCACGGGCTCTAGGCACGTGGGCTCAGTAGTTTTGGCTCGCGGGCTCTAGAGCGCAGGCTCAGTAGTTGTGGCGCACGGGCTTAGTTGCTCTGCAGCAGGTGGGATCTTCCCGGACGAGGGCCCGAACCCGTGTCCCCTGCATTGGCAGGCAGATTCTTAACCACTGCGCCACCAGGGAAGCCCCCCATCACATCTTCTTTATCCATTCATCCACTGATGGACACTTAGGTTGGTTCCATGTCTTAGCTCTTGTGAATAATGCTGCAGTGAACATGGGGGTGCAGATGTCTTTTTGGGTTAGTGTTTTCATTTTCTTTGGGTAAATACCCAGAAGTGGAATTGCTGGATCACATGGTAGTTCTATTTTTAATCTTTTGAGGAAACTCCATGTTGTTTTCCACAGCAGCTGTTTCAATTTACATTCCCACCAACAGTGCACGAGGGTTCCCTATTCTCCACATCTTCAGCAGCACTTGTTATTTCTTGTCTTTTGGAGAACAGTCATTCTAACAGGTGTGATTTGCATTTCCGTGATTATTATCAATGTGGAGCAGCTTTTCATGTGCCTATTGTGTGTCTTCTTTGGAAAAACGTCTATTCAGATCCTCTGCCCTTTTTTTTTTTTTTTTTGCGGTACACGGGCCCCTCACTGCTGTGGCCTCTCCCGTTGCGGAGCACAGGCTCCGGACGCGCAGGCTCAGCGGCCATGGCTCACGGGCCCAGCCGCTCCGTGGCACGTGGGATCCTCCCGGACCGGGGCACGAACCCGTGTCCCCTGCATCGGCAGGCGGACTCTCAGCCACTGAGCCACCAGGGAAGCCCCCCATTTTTTAATTGGATTGTCTGGGGTTCTTTTTACTGAGTTGTATGAGTGCTTTATATATTTGGGGTTATTAACCCCTTATCAGATGTATGATTTACAAATATTCTTTCCTGTGCCATAGGTTGCCTTTTCATTTTGTTGGCAGTTCCCTTTGCTGTAGTCTGACGTAGCCCCTTTGCTTAATTTTGCTTCTGTTGCCTTTGCTTTTGGTGCCAACACACTTAGTTTCAATTGTTGGTTAAGCGTCTCCAGCTTTTCCTACCCCCTCAATGCAACACAGTAACAGCCAGATCATTGTACTGTTGCCCCCCACAAACACACACTCTCCTCAATCATTGTACCAGCCACCTTCTCCCAATTTGTTATTGGTGGAAGTTTACCAGCAGACTGCCACCTTGTCCCGGGCATCCACATGTTACCCAGGATGGGCTCCTCCTTGCCAGCTGGACAGTGAGTGATCAGGTTACAAATCCCCATCATGCCATCTGCTTTCTGAGACCATTCCTGGTGCCAGCTGTGTCCGTCTGGGTCCTCCCGTAAGCAGACCGTGAGGGGGAATTAGGAATGCAAAAGATTTATTGGAGGCTCATGCCTATGAAAGATCAAGGGGAGGAAGTGGGATTGGGCCGAGAAGGCCTTCATTCCGCAATCCTGATCTGACGCCTGTGGATGGAAAGAGGGGGAAAGCGAGACTGAGCAGGAGAACTGAACTCTAATGTAAACCTGACAAGGTTTTGGCCAGCGCAGAGCGGGTATGGAAGGGCTCTGGAGCAGAGGCTGTGTGTTAGAGAGTCTCATGCCGGGGGAGGTGGTCGGGCCCAGATGCCAGCCAGAGAGAGAGTGGGATCTGCTCAAACCCGGTCCAACTACAGCACTGCAACTGGAGGTGGGTCGCCAGCTGCCACTCTTCACAGCTACATGCACCTCCTTTCTGGAAGGGAGATCACAGGGGGCTCCCCCATGGCTGCTAGGAAGTTGTCAGAATAGTAACTTAGTATCCTAGCATCCTCCAAAGATGACCGATGAGGACTCTATGTTTAGAATGAGCTCATGGATATTAGCGTATTTGATGTGCTTCAATCCTTTGTAAACAGTTTCTTTTCTTTTCTTTTTTGGCCTTGGATTGCTGCGGGATCTCCCCTACACTTGGATACTCAAAATTGTCCCTACTTTGACCGGCGGGAGCCCTGCAAGTTGGCTAATGAATCCTCCGACACAGCACTAGGATCGTTGATAATTTCCTCACTTTCTGTCGGTAAAGATGCTCCAGGATCGTCTTGGACGTTTTCTGCCTCAGATCTGGAATCAGCCGTTTTTTTCTAGGAAGCTCCGTTTTCTTTCTTCGTGGGAAACGGCGTGTAGGGACAACAGCCTGGGTGCCAAGAGTGCTCATCCCTGCTGGACTGGTGATTGTGTTGAGACCAGCGCTGTCCAGGACGGTGATGGGCACTTTCTAAACCTGTGGCACCTGATACAGCAGCTGTGAGCCGCACAGGGCTTCTGCCGCTGAGGAATGGAATTTTTAATTTTATCTAATTAAAATGTTTTTACTGTGGTAAAATACACAGAAGTTAAATTTTACCATCGTAACCACTTTTAAGTGCACAGTTCAGCAGCGTTAGACACGTTCACATTGCTGTGCGATGGGCACCACCCTCCGTCTCCAGAACTCCTTTATCTTCCCAGACTGAAGCTCTGTCCCCACTAAACACTCACCCCAGATTTCACCACACCAGCCCCAGCTCCTGGCAACCACCAGTCTACCTTCTGCCTCTATAGATTTGACTATGTACCTCATGTGAGTGAAATCAAATATTTGTTCTTTTGTGACTGCCTTATTTCACTCAGTATCATGTCTTCAAGGTTCATGCATTTTGTAGCAGGTGTCAGAATGTCATCCCTTTCAAAGGCACAATAATACTCGACTATATGTATCTATCACATTTTGTTTATCCATTCGTCCACTGATGAACATTTTGGTTGTTTCCGCCTGGCTGTTGTGAATAATGCTGCTGTGAACATGGGTGTACGAATATTCGTTCAGGTATTTAATTTTAATTAATTTAAATAGCCACATGTGTCCAGTGGCTACCATATTGATAGTTCTAGACCTTCTCAGTGGACAGAGCTAAGAAATGTATTTTAAAAGAAAAATTTATATTAATTCATACTAATATTTCACATCCAAATCCAATATTACTGGTTTTTCCACTTTTTATGTTTCTATCTCTTCGCCCAAATGAAAATATTGGTTCCTAATATTACTATACTACTTTTTTGTTTTACCCCACTTTGGATAATTCCAGAATAACAATATCAATGTTATAACAAAGACCAGGATTACTGCAAACAATTGTATAGTTTATAGTCTACTAGGTATGCACAAACTGTTGGGTTTTAAAGCCACTTGAAATTATCCTTTTCTGTTGGTTAAGCCACCAAACTGACATAGAGTTAGGTTCTTATTTTTATTATTATTTTGTCTTCAACTCTTTTCTTTGTTTTTTGTCTTCTGTCTTATTTTGGGTTTTATAATCACACAGTTCCATACCCAACTGTACAAGCACATTTAGAGAAATCTGGTTTCTACTACTGACCCTCCTGCCCCTGGTCAGTAACCATTTTTACGTTACTTTATAATGTAAGAAAATAAGCAAGTATATTCTTATTGCACCTGCCCCTTCTTAGATAAAATACTGTACCCACTGTCCTGCATCTTGATGTTTTTCCCTTAACGGTATGTTCTGGCAATCACTCCAGGGCAGAACATAGAAACAGTCCTTTCCCAGCCCTTCCGCTGTGCGGCTGCACCTCACCCAGCTCTCACTGGTGGACACGGGGCTCTTTTCAGTCTTCCGCTGCCCTTTTCTTTAGTAGAAAGCGCCTTAATCATTCATATGGACAGGCTCAGAGAAGCAAAGCCGACAAGAAGAAGCTCCGTAATTCGGGTGGGGTGGGGAAGAGAAGAATAATTTCTCTTAGAAAAACTGCCCTGGGCTCATATGGTGACTCAGGTCTGTTCCTCGGTCCAGAAGGGAAAGACCTGGGCACCGTTGCAGGGGAATGAAGGCAGAGGTAACTGCTGTCACCTGGGTAAAGTCCACAGCTCTCAGAGATGCTGCGCTTTTCACGAGGCTTGATGGCTCTGATGGATCTCACCATCCCAGGATGAAACTAAGGGACCTCCTGGGCCCCACTGTGGCATCAGGAAACACTAGTCAAAGCCAGCCAGTGGCCAGCAGGGCCAGCGGCCCTGCAAGTCACATGCAGGTGGGATGCTGGAAAGCGCGGGGCCCTGCAAGGACGGGGGATACGCGGACTCACTCGGGGACCCAGGGCCCGGCACTGAGTGCACTGGCGAGAAGGACCGTTCTTCACATCCCTGCATCTCAGCCGCAAACACACGCCCCTCTGGGCCCGGGCAGGGCTGGGGACTGGAGAATGCGCGGGGAAAGCTCAGTTCAGCTCCAGCCCAGTGTGCCATATTGTGCCAAGTCTCTCATCTCGAAAAGAAAAGTGAGGAACCCCGATTTTATGTGAACTCTCCTGTTTTTAAAATTGACAACTAATCCGAAATTCGACCGGCTTGGCCCAAACCAGGGGAGGCAGCCTGGCGCGCCGTTCGGTCCACCGAGCAGCGCTGGTCTCCTCCGCCACGGCCTGGGTGCCCCCGCGACCCTCCGCTCGCGGCCTCGGCCTCGGCCAGCGCCCGGGTCCCGGCGACCCGGAGCTGCGCGCCCCCGCCTCCCTCCCGCGCTCGAGGCGCAAGTGGCCGCCTCGACCTCACTGCGCCTGCGCAGGGGGCGCGCCGCCGGACCGAGCCATCGCGCGAGCGGGGAAGGGGGGCGCGGGCACCCCCACACCGCGGTGGAGCCGTCCGTTGCCATGGAGCTGCCCGCTCCAAACCGCGCAGCCAGCCGCAGCCGAGCAGCTTCTCCGCCCGGAGCGCGCGCCCTTCGTACCCCGGCGGGTCTGAGGAGAGGTGGGTCCGTTGGCCCCGGAGCCTGACGCTGGGTCGAGGACTTTAGCCGCCCCCTCAGGCACAAATCAGCGCCTTCATCGTGGAAGTTCTGCCCAAGAAATAAGTGCTAGTGCGGGGAGTGGGGGTCGCCCCTGGCCGCTCTCAGGGACCCCAGCGGGCCGTGAAGCTTGGGTTCTGAGCTCTGCTCCGGCTCCGCGCGGACGTTGCGACGTTGTCCTTCCACATCTAGGACACCGTTGAGCAAAACCCGAGGGCTCAGCCCGGCTGGTAAGAAGAGGGGACGCTGAGGGTCCGGGCAGAGGAAAGGAATTCCGAGGTCATCTCAGTTTGGTTTTTAATGGTTACCTGTTTCTGGAAATCTCTATTATTTGTTTCCGTCGTTTTACGTGCTCACATTATGTATCTGACAAACACTCCTTGACCATCTGCCGTGAGCCAAGTACTGAAGCAGGTGATGGGCGGACCGGCTCTGGTACCCACAGTCCAAAGAATTCCCTGATGGGTTATCCCTGTAGACCAATGGCGAGTACACTCACAGGTACTGCTGAAGGACTGGTTATAAAGCCAGCATCACTAGTCACTACCCAAGTCCAGAAATTGAACCTGGTCAGCACCCCAAGTCAACCTACCCCGCCCATGCCCCACGCAGACCCTTCCCCGGTGACCATAGCCTGACTTTCTGATTCTAATTTCCTTGATTTTCTTTAGTTTTACCGTTTGTAAACAATATTGTTTCACCTGTTTTAAACCTTATATAAATGGGAAAATGCTGTATATATTCTTTTTTAATTTTTGAAACAATCCCAAATTTATGTAGAAGTTGCAAGTTCAACATAAAAAACGTGTTTCCTGGAGCAGTTGAGGATAAGTTGCCTGCGTGATGCGCTGTCACCTCCAGATACTTTCGTGTGCATTTCCTACACATAAGGACAATCTCCAGCATAACCACACACGACCATCAAAGACCCATAAAGTCACAAACCCGAGAGGGTCCGGTCTGGGACCCCCCACTGCACTGAGCAGTCATCGTGGTGCTTTAGTCTCCTTCATTCCAGAACATTCACCAGGCTTTCCTTGGCTTCGTGACCCTGACACTTTTGAAGGTTTAGGCCAGTGACTTTGTAGAAAGCCCCTCTGGGTTTGTCTGATGTTTCCTCGTGATCAGATTCCCATTATGCGTCTTTGGCAGGGAAGCCACAGAAGTGAGGCCACGTGTCACTCTCTGCTCGTTCCATCCCGTCAGGTGGCTCACAGTGGTCCATTTGTCACATTAGTGACGAGTTTGCTTTGATCACTTGATGAAGGTGGTATCTGCCAGCGTCTCGCCTGGGAAGTTGCCTTGCCCTTTGTAACTGACGAGTATTTTGTTGGGCAGTACTTTGAGGCTCTGAAGCTACGTCATCCCTCCCGGGCTTGAGCCAGTGGCGCACACAGTGGACACCTACCCCCTCCCCCCGCCCCCCGCTCGGGCTCTCATACCCGACACTGGACTGACTGCCTTCCTCCACTCAGGCTCTGTCACCCAGTCTGGGCCACTGTGGACCCTGTTTCACAGGCCCACCTGGGGCGGAAGGGGAAGAAGAAAGGCAGCCTGTGCTTGTGTCTTCCTCCCTCTCGGTTGTGTGTAAGAGCCTTATCCACACTGCTGCACGAGCTGTGGGTCGTCACCTCCATCACAGCTGGCTCGCCACGGTGCGGATCTCACAGTCGTTCTGCTGCCGATGGCTGTGGGTTGTTTCCGTAGTTACTGCTCTTACGAACACTGCTCTCTGCGGTCTCGTTATGGCTCCTGGTATCTATGTGTGTTAGGAGTGGAATTGTGTCTCCTCAAAAAAGAGATATGTTGACATCCTAACCCCCCGTATCTCAGAATATGACCTCATTTGGAAATTGGGTCATTGGGGATGTAATTGGTTAAGACGATGTCATACTGGAGGAAGGTGGCCCCTCCTCCAATATGACAGACATCTTTATAAACGGGAATTTGGACATAGACACGCACACAGGGAGACTGTCACATGGATTGGAGTTACGCTGCCACAAGCCCGGGAACCAGAAGCTAGCAGAGAAGTCTGGAATAGATCCTTCCCTAGCACTTCAGTGGGAGTTGGCACCTTGATTTCAGATTTCTGGCCTCCGGAACTATGAGAAAATACTTCTGTGTTGTTCTAAGACAGCCAGTTTGTGGTACTTTGTTACGGCATCCCCAGGAAACTAATACAGCATCTAAGTTTCTGTAGGGTAAACGCCTAGGAGAGGAATTGCTGAGTCAGAGGGCGTGGTAGACAGAATAATGGCCCCCGGAGACCACCGTGTCCTGACCCTTGGAACCCGTGAATGTGTTAGGTTACAGGCACTGGGAATGTAGGCTGTTAGTCAGCTGACTCTGAGATGGGAGATTGTGCTGGGTTATCCCGGTGAGCCCAGCGCACCTAGAAGGGCCCTCCTAGTGGGAGAGGGAGGCGGAGGGGAGCCAGAAAGAAAGCGGCCCGAGAAAGACCACCTGACGGTAGTGGCTTTGAAGTTGGTAGGATGGGGCCTTGGCCGAGGCACGTGGGTGACCTCTAGAAACTGGAAAAGACAAGAAAATGGACCCGCCCCCAGAGCCTCCGGAAAGGAAGGCAGCCCTGCCGACACCTTGACTTTAGGCCAGTGGGGCTCATTTCAGACTTCTGACCTCCGGAACTGTAAGATGATACACCTGTGCTAAGTCCCCGCGTGTGCGGCAATTGCCTGCGGCAGCAATGGGGCACCAGTGCAGAGGGCGTGTATCTATTTGACTACGATACAGTGCTGAGCTCTTTTCAAAGCACCTGTCCCGGTTTTCCCTCCCACCGTTAGGGCGTGCGCCTCCCCACTGCTCCGTGTCCTTTGTGCTACCTGGTATACTCAGGCTCCGAATGTGTTACCGAGTCTGATGGCTGTGTAATAACAGTATGTGGCTTTACTCTGCATTTCCCTGATTACAAATGAGGTTGATCACCAAGAAACAGTTCATCATCTGGCCAGGACTCTGTTAAGAGTTACAGGGAGCACTATTAATAATGCCAGGAAAACAGGCATGAATCCAGCCATCTGAACGTCCTTTATTGTAACCCGCCTGTTATGGTCTCGCCGTTTTGCTGTTGGGCTGCCCACCTTCTCTGTTGAGCCGACGATGTTCCTTACATGTCTTGATGGTAAACCTTTTGGGAAATGTGTTGCGTTTATCTTCTAATCTGTAGTGTTTCTTAAACTCTCCTTAGGGTGTCACCTGAACCAAAGGTTTTAAGTGTACGAGACTCTGCCAGCTTTTCCTCCTGTGGCTTAATGTTTTTGATGTCTTGTTTAGGAAACCTGAAGGCATGAAGGCCCCTCCGCCTTCACCGTAGCGGCTTTGCTCTTCACCTGTGAGTCTTTGGCCCCCAAGGAACTGATTTCCGGGGTGGACACGCAGCTTCTTAGCATGTGGACTGAGATGTGCATTCCCTGCCCGCCGCTTGCACACGCGTGCACACGCTGCCCTGTCGGAGTTTGGGGGGTTTTTAATGCCTCTGTGGAGCAATTTGGAGAGAACTGGCATCCTGACAGCATTGAGCGTCCATTACGTGAACATGCACCTCTCCATTGATTTATTTATATTGGTTTTATTCTTTTTCAGGTTTTTGTTATGGACAATTTCAAACTCACCACGTAGTGGTCCTATGAACTGTCGGGCGCCCAGCCCCCCTTCAGTCAATCCTGGAGCTTCTACTGCTTCTCACTTGTAGCGCTTGGCTGATGTATTTCAGAGAAAACCGCAGGTGTAATAGTTCACCCATAAACTCTTTTTTTTTTTTTTTTTGGCGTTACACGGGCCTCTCACTGTTGTGGCCTCTCCTGTTGCGGAGCATAGGCTCCGGACACGCAGGCTCAGCGGCCATGGCTCACGGGCCCAGCCGCTCTGCGGCATGTGGGATCCTCCCGGACCAGGGCACGAACCCGTGTCCCCTGCATCGGCAGGCGGACTCTCAACCACTGCGCCACCAGGGAAGCCCCACCCGTAAACTGTTTAGTACACAATTCTAACTGATAAAGAACTTATTTTTAGCATAACCACAAATTCATTATCAACCCCAGCCGAGTTAACATTGATTTCTTAATAAAATCTAACACCACTTGGCGTTCATTTTCCCACGTTACCTCAGAAATGGCTTCTACAGTTTCTCGCTTGACTCAGGTTCCAAACCAGAACCCCCCCTTGCATGCGGTTGACTTGCCTCTCACGGCTTGTACATTCAGAACAGCTCCGCTTCCCTCTCCCCCCACGGCATCCATTTGTTGAAGAGCCTGGGTCACTGACTCCACTTATCCTTTCTTTAGCTCTCACTTCACGTCGCCTGACGGGGACGGGGCTTCATCATTTCTCATCGGGGGTCCTACTCCCTTTTTCTTGTATTTATTCCCAAGTACTTCATATTTATTGGTGTAATTGTAAATAAGTTTTCCAAATCTTGCTTTCTCATTATTTGTTCTGATAAACAGGAATATCATTGATTTTTATTACTGAATTTATATCTAGCAACATTACTAAATTGTCTCGATAACATTAACAATTTATCTCTGTACTCATTTGGACTTTCTACATGCACAATCGTGTTATCTGAAAACAACTGTCTCCCCTTCCGCTCCTCATGCCTTGTACTTCTTTCTTCTCTCCTTGTTCCAGTCAGGAGGCCCAGTGGCTTCAGAGAGCACCCTTGTTTTGTTCTCAGTCTTAAAGGAAATGCTTTTAACGTTTATGATTTTTTTTCTTTTGGCCACGCCGAGCGGCTTGCGGGGACGATGCAAGCCACGCCCCCTGCAGTGGAAGCACGGAGTCTTAACCGCTGGACCGCCAGGGAAGTCTTAATAATGTTATGATTAAGTATGACGCTTCCTGTGGATTATTGTTGGCAAACATTCTTTATCACATTAAAGAAGTCTAACGCCAGTTTGCTACATTTTTAAAAAGTGTAAGTGGGATGTTGAATTTCATCAATGTCTTTTCCTGCGTTGAGTCAATTGTATATTTCTCTTCTCTGGTCTGCTCGTGTGGTGAGTTGACTTGATTTCTAATGCTAAGCAAGTCCGTCTTCGTCGTGATGTGTCATCCTGTCTACGTGTTGCTGGCTTTAGCCTGGTGGTACTTCACCTCAAGAGTGAGGCTGGTCTGTGGTTTTCCTTTCCCTGTTGTCACCGCCAGGCTCTCGTAGCAAAAGTTAAGTGATTCCACAAAACAAACCATGGAGTGGACCTTCTGGTTCTCTTTCCTGGAAGAAAGTGTGTGAAACTGGAACATTTTGAACCTCAAATGTTTCATGGAACTTGATAGGGAAGCCTCAGAGCCTAGAGTTTTCTTGGTGGGAACATATTTGACTTTTTAAAAAAAATTTTTTAAAAATGTTTATTTATTTTTCTTATTAGTCATCCATTTTATACACATTAATGTATACATGTCAATCCCAATCTCCCAATTCATCACACCGCCACCCCCGCCGCTTTCCCCCCTTGGTGTCCATACGATTGTTCTCTACATCTGTGTCTCAATTTCTGCCCTGCAAACTGGTTCATCTGTACCACTTTTCTAGGTTCCACATATATGCGTCAATATACAGTATTTGTTTTTCTCTTTCTGACTTACTTCACTCTGTATGACAGTCTCTAGATGCATCCACGTCTCTACAAATGACCCAATTTCGTTCGTTTTTATGGCTGAGTAATATTCCATCATATATACGTACCACAACTTCTTTATCCATTCGTCTGTCGATGGGCATTTAGGTTGCTTCCATGACTTGGCTATTGTAAACAGTGCTGCAGTGAACATTGGGGTGCATGTGTCTTTTTGAAGTATGTTTTTCTCTGGGTATATGCCCAGTAGTGGGATTGCTGGGTCATATGGTAATTCTATTTTTAGTTTTTTAAGGAACCTCCATACTGTTCTCCATAGTGGCTGTATCAATTTACATTCCCACCAACAGTGCAAGAGGGTTCCCTTTTCTCCACACCCTCTCCAGCATTTGTTGTTTGTAGATTTTCTGATGACGCCCATTCTAACTGGTGTGAGGTGATACCTCACTGTAGTTTTGATTTGCATTTCTCTAATAGTTGATGTCGAGCAGCTTTTCATGTGCTTCTTGGCCATCTGTATGTCCTCTTTGGAGAAATGTCTATTTAGGTCTTCTGCCCATTTTTGGATTGGGTTGTTTTTTTTAATATTGAGCTGCATGAACTGTTTATATATTTTGGAGATGAATCCTTTGGCCGATGATTTATTTGCAAATATTTTCTCCCATTGTGGGGGTTGTCTTTTCATCTTGTTTATGGTTTCCTTTGCTGTGCAAAAGCTTTGAAGTTTCATTAGGTCCCATTTGTTTATTTTTGTTTTTATTCCCATTACTCTAGGAGGTGGATCAAAAAAGATCTTGCTATGATTTATGTCAAAGAGTGTTCTTCCTTTGTTTTCCTCTAAGAGTTTTATAGTGCTCAGTCTTACATTTAGATCTCTAATCCATTTTGAGTTTATTTTTGTGTATGGTGTTAGGGAGTGTTCTAATTTCATTCTTTTACATGTAGCTGTCCAGTTTTCCCAGCACCACTTATTGAAGAGACTGTCTTTTCTCCACTGTATATCCTTGCCTCCTTCGTCATAGATTAGTTGACCACAGGTGCGTGCGTTTATCTCTGGGCTTTCTATCCTGTTCCATTGATCTGTATTTCAGTTTTTGTGCCAGTACCATATTGTCTTGATTACTGTAGCTTTGTAGTATAGTCTGAAGTCAGGGAGTCTGATTCCACCAGCTCCGTTTTTTTCCCCCAAGACTGCTTTGGCTATTCGGGGTCTTTTGTGACTCCATACAAATTTTAAGATTTTTTGTTCTAGTTCTGTAAAAAATGCCATTGGTAGTTTGATAGGGATTGCATTGAATCTGTAGATTGCTTTGGGTAGTATAGTCATTTTCACAATATTGATTCTTCCAATCCAAGAACATGGTATATCTCCCCATCTGTTGTTATCAACTTTAATTTCTTTCATCAGTGTCTTATAGTCTTCTGCGTACAGGTCTTTGGTCTCCCTAGGTAGGTTTATTCCTAGGTATTTTATTCTTTTTGTTGCAATGGTAAATGAGACCGTTTCTTTAATTTCTCTTTCAGATTTTTCATCATTAGTGAATAAGAATGCAAGAGATTTCTGTGCATTAATTTTGTATCCTGCAACTTTACCAAATTAATTGATTAGCTCTAGTAGTTTTCTGGTGGCATCTTTAGGATTCTCTATGTATAGTATCATGTCATCTGCAAACAGTGACAGTTTTACTTTTTCTTTTCCGATTTGTATTCCTTTTATTTCTTTTTCTTCTCTGATTGCCGTGGCTAGGACTTCCACATGTTGAATAATAGTGGTGAGAGTGCGCAACCTTGTCTTGTTCCTGATCTTAGTGGAAATGGTTTCAGTTTTTCACCATTGAGAATGATGTTTGCTGTGGGTTTGTCGTGTATGGCCTTTGTTATATTGAAGTAGGTTCCCTCTATGCCCACCTTCTTGAGAGTTTTTATCATAAATGGGTGTTGAATTTTGTCAAAAGCTTTTTCTGCCTATATTGAGATGATCATATGTTTTTTCTCCTTCAGTTTGTTAACATGGTGTAGTACATTGACTGATTTGCATATATTGAAGAATCCTTGCACCCCTGGGATAAATCCCACTTGATCATGGTGTTTGATCCTTTTAATGTGTTGCTGGATTCTGTTTGCTAGTATTTTGTTGAGGATTTTTGCATCTATATTCACCAGTGATATTGGTCTGTAATTTTCTTTTTTTGTAGTATCTTTGTCTGGTTTTGGTATCAGGGTGATGGTGGCCTCATAGAATGAGTTTGGGAGTGTTCCTTCCTCTGAAATTTTTTGGAAGAGTTTGAGAAGGATGGGTGTTAGCTCTTCTCTAAATATTTGATAGAATTCACCTGTGAAGCCATCTGGTCCTGGACTTTTGTTTGTTGGAAGATTTTTAATCACAGTTTCAATTTCATTACTTGTGATTGGTCTGTTCATATTTTCTATTTCTTCCTGGTTCAGTCTTGGAAGGTTACACCTTTGTAAGAGTTTGTCCATTTCTTCCAGGTTGTCCATTCTATTGGCATAGAGTTGCTTGTAGTAGTCTCTTAGGATGCTTTGTATTTCTGTGGTGTCTGCTGTAACTTCTCCTTTTTCATTTCTAATTTTATTGATTTGAGTCCTCTCCCTCTTTTTCTTGATGAGTCTGGCTAATGGTTTGTCAATTTTGTGTATCTTCTCAAAGAACCAGCTTTTAGTTTTATTGATCTTTGCTATTGTTATCGTTGTTTCTATTTCATTTATTTCTGCTCTGATCTTTATGATTTCTTTCCTTCTGCTAACTTTGGGTTTTGTTTGTTCTTCTTTCTCTAGTTCCTTTAGGTGTAACGTTAGACTGTTTATTTGAGATATTTCTTGTTTCTTGAGGTAGACTTGTATAGCTATAAACTTCCCTCTTAGAACTGCTTTTGCTGCATCCCATAGGTTTTGGATCATCGTGTTTTCATTGTCATTTGTCTCTCGGTATTTCTTGATTTCTTCAGTGATCTCTTGGTTATTTAGTAATGTATTGTTTAGCCTCCATGTGTTTGTGTTTTTTATGTTATTTTCCCTGTAATTGATTTCTAATCTCATAGCGTTGTGGTCAGAAAAGATGCTTGATATGATTTCAATTTTCCTAAATTTACTGAGTCATGATTTGTGACCCAAGATGTGATCTATCCTGGAGAATGTTCCATGCACACTTGAGAAGAACATGTAATCTGCTGTTTTTGGATGGAATATCCTATAAATATCAATTAAATCTTGCTGGTCTATTGTGTCATTTAAAGCTTGTGTTTCCTTATTAATTTTCTGTTTGGATGACCTGTCCATTGGTGTAAGTGAGGTGTTAAAGTCCCCCACTATTATTGTGTTACTGTCGATTTCTTCTTTTATAGCTGTTAGCAGTTGCCTTATGTATTGAGGTGCTTCTATGTTGGGTGCATATATATTTATAATTGTTATATCTTCTTCTTAGATTGATCCCTTTATCATTACGTAGTGTCCTTCCTTGTCTCCTGTAACATGCTTTATTTTAAAGTCTATTTTATCTGATATGAGTCTTGCTACTCCAGCTTTCTTTTGATTTCCATTTGCATGGGATATCTTTTTCCATCCCCTCACTTTCAGTCTGTATGTGTCCCTAGGTCTGAAGTGGGTCTTTTGTAGACAGCATATATATGGGTCTTGTTTTTGTATCCATTCAGCAAGCCTGTGTCTTTTGGTTGGAGCATTTAATCCATTCACGTATAAGGTAATTATCGATATGTATGTTCCTATTACCATTTTCTTAATTTTGGGGGGTTTGTTTTTGTAGGTCCTTTTCTTCTCTTGTGTTTCCCACTTAGAGAAGTTCCTTTAGCATTTGTAGTAGAGCTGGTTTGGTGGTGCTGAATTCTCTTAGCTTTTGCTTGTCTGTAAAGCTTTCGATTTCTCTATCGAATCTGAATGAGATCCTTGCTGGATAGAGTAATCTTGGTTGTAGGTTCTTACCTTTCATCACTTTAAGTATATCATGCCACTCCCTCCTGGTTTGTAGAGTTTCTGCTGAGAAATCAGCTGTTAACCTTATGGGTGTTCCTTTGTATGTTATTTGTCATTTTTCCCTTGCTGCTTTCAATAATTTTTCTTTGTCTTTAATTTTTGCCAATTTGATTACTATGTGTCTCAGCGTGTTTCCCCTTGGGTTTATCCTGTATGGGACTTTCTGCGCTTCCTGGACTTGGGTGGCTATTTCCTTTCCTATGTTAGGGAAGTTTTCGACTATAATCTCTTCAAATATTTTCTCAGGTCCTTTCTCTCTCTCTTCTCCTTCTGGGACCCCTATAATGCGAATGTTGTTCCGTTTAATGTTGTCCCAGAGGTCCCTTAGGCTGTCTTCATTCTTTTCATTCTTTTTTCTTTATTCTGTTCCGCAGCAGTGAATTCCACCATTCTGTCTTCCAGGTCACTTATCTGTTCTTCTGCCTCAGTTATTCTGCTGTTGATTCCTTCTAGTGTAGTTTTCATTTCAGTTATTGTATTGTTCATCTCTGTTTGTTTGCTCTTTAATTCTTCTAGGTCTTTGTTAAACATTTCTTGCATCTTCTCGATCTTTGCCTCCATCCTTTTCCCGAGGTTCCGGATCATCTTCACTATCATTATTCTGAATTCTTTTTCTGGAAGGTTGCCTATCTCCACTTCATTTAGTTGTTTTTCTGGGGTTTTATCTTGTTCCTTCATCTGGTACATAGCCCTCTGCCTTTTCATCTTGTCTGTCTTTCTGTGAGTGTGGTTTTTGTTCCACAGGCTGCAGGACTGTAGTTCTTCTTGCTTCTTCTGTCTGCCCGCACTGTAGATCCTCTTTTCCTCAGCCAAGAAAGGACACAGCGTCTCATAAGATGGAATTAGCACTTGGGTGAAGAAAGCAGTGTGTGAGGGGTGGTCAACACTCCATCAAAATCATGGCATCATTGCATTTGAGCAGTGAAAATACTCCATTGCTTAATCTCCTCGAGTCTCATTATTCTTACCTCCCAGGGAAATGAAGAGACACTGTGGAATAATGAAGTTTATACTGAAGATAAATTCTTCTCACTCCTGCTGGGCCAGTCACCTGAAACTGCTTATATCACAATCGTTGGTCAGTCAAATCCACAGGGCAATTCTCCTCAAGCAGCAGTCAGGGGTCCATGGAAGCTGCTAGTGTTGCAGGGTCTCCTGCAGAGGCGGGGGGTGGCTGTGTCTCCCCGTGAGGACAGGGACACTGGCAGCAGCATTTCTGGGAGGTTCTCCTTGGTGTGAGCCCTCCGGGAGTCCCCATATTTCACTCTTGATTGGATTTCTTTTACGCCTGTGGGAACGTTCAAGTTTTCTGTTTTTTGTTCTTGAAGCAATTTTGGTTAGTAATATTTTTCTAATAATTTGTCCATTGTCTAAATTTTCAAATTTATTGGTGTAAAGTGGCTCGTGACATTTTTACATTTTTTCATGTCTGTAGTATCTGTAGTTAGAGACCCTTTTCTTCTTATATGGATGATTTGTTCTTTCTCTTTTTATTTATCAGTTTCATTAGAGGTTTGTCAGTTTTATAAATCTTCTAAAAGTACAAGCTTTCGGCTTTGAGGAACATCTCTGTCACGTTCGTCTTGCAGCATTAATTAATTTCTAATCTTTTTTGTTTTCTTCTACTTTCTTTGGGTTTATGTCGCAGCTCTCTTTACAACCCCTTGAGTTGCATGTTTAGCACGTTAATACTTCGCCTGTCTTGTTCCTGATATGAGCATTTAGGATCACAAATACACTCTGTTCTACCTTGGCTACACTCAGTTTGATATACGATATTTTCATTATAACTCAGTTAAAAACATTTTATAATTTTCAATATGATTTTTGTCTTTGGCCCACGGGTTATTTAGAAGTATGTTTCTTATTTTCAAAAAATAAGGTGAATTTATAGTTTTTGATTTGATTTTTTTCTTCCAGTTTCATTGGAACATAATTGACGTACAACACTGTATAAGTTTAAGGCGTACAGCATAATGATTTGACATACAAACATCATGAACTGATCACCAAAATAAGTTTAGTGAACATCCATCATCTCATATAGGTACAAAATTAAAGAAATAGAAAAAACTTCTTCCTCGTGATGAGAACTCTTAGGATTTACCCTCTTAACAACTTTCATATGTAACATACAAAGTGTTAATTACATTTATCATGTTGTACATTACATCATTAGTACCTATTTATCTTATAACTGGAAGTTTGTATGTTTTTATGCCCTCATCCAATTCCCCCTTCCCCAATCCCCGGCCTCTGGTAACTACAAACCTGACCTCTTTTTCTATGATTTTGTTTGTTTTTGAAATATAATTAGCCTACAACACTATGTTAGTTCCTGTTACACAACATAATAATTCGATATTTCTATACATTTCGAAGTGATCACAGGATATGTCTCGTTAGGATAGGTCACCATACAAAGATACTATATAGTTATTGTTATATTCCCTGCACTGTACATTTCATCCCTGTGACTTGTTTATTTTTCAGCAGGAAGTTTGTACCTTCCAATATCTCTTACCTATTTCTCTCCCCCTCTCACTCCCATCCCCTCTGGCAACCACCTGTTTGTTCTCTGTATCTATGACTCTGTTTCTGTTTTATGATGTTTGTTCATTTGTTTTGTTTTTTTAGATTCTAAATATAAGTGAAATCATACATTATTTGCCTTTCTCTATCTGACTTATTTCACTTAGCATAATACCCTCGAGGTCCATCCATATTTTTGCAGATGACAAGATTTCATTCTTTTTATGGCTGAGTAGTACTCCCTTGTGTATATATACCACATCTTCTTTATCCATTCACGTGTTGATGGGCACTTACGTTGCTTACATATCTTGGCTATTGTAAATAGTACTGCAATGAATATAAGGGTGCATATATCTTTTCTAATTAGTGTTTTGGGTTTTTTTTTCCTTGATAAATACCCAGGAGTAAAATTGATGGATCATATGGTAGTTCTATTTTTAAGTTTTTGAGGAATTTCCATACTGTTTTCCACAGTGGCTGCACCACTTTACATTCCCACCAGCAGTGCAGGAAGGCTCCCTTTCCTCCGTATTCGGCCAGCGTTTTTATATCTTCTTTGGAAAAACATCTATTCAGATCCTCTGCCCATTTTTTAACCAGGTTGTTCAGTTTGTCGATGTTGAGTTGTATGAGTTTGTATATATCTTGGATATTAACCACTTATTAGATATATTTGCAGACATCATCTGCCGCTCAGTAGATGGCCTTTTAAAAAATTAATTAATTAATTTATTTATTTTTGGCTGCGTTGGGTCTTCATTGCTGCACACGGGCTTTCTCTAGTTGCAGTGAGCAGGGGCTACTCTTCGTCGTGGTGCGCAGGCTTCTCGTTGTGGAGCATGGGCTCTAGGCGTGCGGGCTTCAGCAGTTGTGGCACACGGGCTCAGTACTTGTGGCTCATGGGCTCTGGAGTGCAGGCTCAGTAGTTGTGGCGCACAGGTTTAGTTGCTCCATGGCATGTGGGATCTTCCTGGCCAGGGCTCGAACCCGTGTCCCCTGCATTGGCAGGTGGATTCTTAACCACTGCACCACCGGGGAAGTCCCGATCATATGATTTTTATTCTTCAATTTGTTAACGTCATGTATCCCATTGATTGATTTGTGGATATTGAAACAGCCTTGCATCCCTGGTATAAATCCCACTTTATCATGGTGTATGATCCTCTTAATGTATTGTTGGATTCAGTTTGCTAATATTTTATTGAGGATTTTTACGTCTATGTTCATCAGTGATATTGGCCTATAATTTTCTTTTTCTGTGATATTGTTGTCTGGTTTTAGTATCAGGGTGATGCTGGCCTTGTAGAAAGAGTTCAGAAGCATTCCTTCCTCTGCAAATTTCTGGAATAGTTTGAGAAGGCTAGGTGTTCACTCTTCTGTAAATGTTTGGTAGAAATCACCTGTGAAGCCATCTGATCCTGGACTTCTGTTTGTTTGGAGTTTTTTTTTTAAATAATTTTTTGTGGTAATCTCTTATGATCCTTTGTATATCTGTGGTGTCAGTTGTAACTTCTTTTTTTTAGTTTAATTTTTATTTTATATTGGAGTATAGTTGATTTACAATATTGTGTTAGTTTCAGGTGTACAACAAAGTGATTCAGGTATATGTATACATATATCCATTCTTTTTCAAACTCTTTTCCCATATAGATTACTACAGAATATTGAGTAGAGTTCCCTGTACTGTACAGTAGGTCCTTGTTGATTATCTATTGTATATATATAGTAGTACGTATATGTTAATCCCAAACTCCTCATTTTTCCCTCCCCCCACCTTTCCCCTTTGGTAACCTTAAGTTTGTTTTCAAAGTCTGTGAGTCTGTTTCTATTTTGTAAATAAGTTCATTTGTACCATTTTTTTTTAGATTCCACATATAAGTGATATTATATGACATTTGTCTTTGTCTGACTTACTTCACTTTGTATGATAATCTCTAGGTCCTGCCATGTTGCTGCAAATGGCATTATTTCGTTCCTTTTTATGGCTGAGTAATATTCCATTGTATATATGTACCACATCTTCTTTTCCCATTCATATGTTGATGGACATTTAGGTTGCTTCCATGTCTTGGCTATTTTAAATAGTGCTGCAATGAACATTGAGGGTGCATGTATCTTTTCAAATTATGGTGTTCTCCAGGTGTATGCCCAGGAGTGGGATTGCTGGGCTGTATGGTAGTTCTATTTTTAGTTTTTTATGGAACCTCCATACTGTTCTCCATAGTGGTTGTACCAATTTACATTGCCACCTACAGTGCAAGAGGGTTCCCTTTTCTCCACACCCTCTCCAGCATTTATTGTTTGTAGACTTTTTGATGATGGCCATTCTGACTGGTGTGAGGTGATAACCTCATTGTAGTTTTGATTTTCATTTTTCTACTAATTAGCAGTGTCAAGCGTCTTTTCATGTGCTTTTTGGCCATCTTTATGTCTTCTTTGGAGAGATGTCTATTTAGAACTTCTGTCCATTTTTTTGATTAGGTTGTTTGTTTTTTTGATATTGAGCTGCATGAGCTGTTTGTATATTTTAGAGATTAATCCCTTGTCGGTCGCTTCATTTGCAAATATTTTCTCCCATTCTCTGGCTTGTCTTTTCATTTTGTTTGTGATTTCCTTTGTTGTGCAAAAGCTTTGAAGTTTAACTAGGTTCCATTTGTTTATTTCGTTTTTATTTTCATTACTGTAGGAGGTGGAAGCAAAAAGATATTGCTACAATTTATGTCAAAGGGTATCCTGCCTATGTTTTCCTCTAAGAGTTTTATAGTATCTGGTCTTACATCTAGGTCTTTAATCCATTTTGAGTGTATTTTTGTGTGTGGTATTAGAGAATGTTCTAATTTCATTATTTTACATGTAGCTGTTCAGTTTTAGCAGCACCACTTATTAAAGACACTGTCTTTTCTGCATGGTATATTCTTGCCTCCTTTGTTGTAGATTAATTGACTGTAAGCATGTGGACTTATTTCTGGGCTTTCTGTCCTGTTCCATTGATCTATATTTCTGGTTGTGACTTCTTTTTCCCTTCTGATTTTCTGTATTTGGGCCCTCTCTCTTTTTCTCTTCATGAGTTGGGCTAAAGGTTTATCAATTTTGTTTATATTTTCAAAGAACCAGCTCTTAGTTTCATTGATTTTTCTGATTGTTTTTTAAAGTCTCTATTTCATTTATTTCTGCTCTGATCTTTGTGATTTCTGTCCTACTAACTTTGAGTGTCGTTTGTTCTGCTGTCTCTACTTAGGGTTAGGCTTTAGGTGTATGGTTAGGTTGTTTATTTGAGATTTTTCTTGTTTTCTGAGGGAAGCTTGTATTGCTATAAACTTCCTTCTTATAACTGCTTTTGCTGCGTCCCACAGATTTTGGATTATCTGCTTTTCATTTTCATTTGTGTCCAGGAATTCTTCTAATTTCTTCTTTGATTTCTTCAGTGATCCATTGGTTGCCTAGTAGCATGTTGTTCAGCCTCCACATGTTTGTGTTTCTTGCAGTTTTGTTCTTGTAGTTGATGTTTAGTCTCATAGCATTGTGATCATAAAAGATGCCTGATATGATTTCAGTTTTCTTAAATTTATTGAGACTTGTTTTGTGGCCTAGCATGTGATCTGTCCTGGAGAATGTCTCGCGTATACTTGAAAAGAATGTGTCTTTGCTGTTTGGGGAAGGAATGTTCCAGATAGATCAATTAAGTTCATTGGGTCTAATGTGTCACTTAAGGCCAGTGTTTCCTGATTGATTTTCTGTCTGGACGACGTGCCCATTGATGTAAGTGGCCTGGGACTCCTGGAGTAGGAGTATCAGCCCACTGGTGGGCAGGGCCAGGGTCCAGGGCGTCCTGGGGCTGGAGCTGCCTGCTAGTGGGTGACGCTGGTCCCAGGGCTGGTGCTGGGCAGCGGTGAGTGGGACTGGGTCCTGGGCTCTTGGGTGGACAGCGCGAGGTCCTGGGGTGGCTGTGGGCTCAGGGAGTCTTAAGGCAGCCAGCCTACTGGCAGGTGGGGCTATGCCCCTGCCCAGCTCACCGCTTGGCCTGAGGCATCCCCATACTGGTGCCTGCAGGCAGGTCCCGGCACTAATAAGCCAGAGGGAGGGTTCTGAAATGGCACTGGCAGCACCAGTGTCCTTGTGTTAGAGCTGCCACCAGTGTCTGTGTCCCCAGGATGAGCTGCCCTGCCAGGATCAGCAGGTGGGTCTGACCCAGGCTCCTCTCCATTTCCTGCTTTTGTCCTGGGCCCTGAGCACGTGAGATTTTGTGTCCTTTAAGAGCGGCGTCTGTATTTCGCACGGCGCTCTGGCTCCCCTGGAAGGAAGCCCCGCTCACCTTCAGAGCCAGATGTTCTTCCGGCTCGACTTCCTGGTGCAGGGCCCCCAGGCTGGGGACCCTGACTCCTTGGGGCGCCCCTCTGCGGTTGTGATTATCCTCCCGTGCTCAGCTTACCCACCCGGGGCTTTGGGTCTTGACCGCCCCGCCTGTTGGGAGTCCTCCTGTACAGCTTCAGGTGTAGACGGTCTTTTCTTCTAAGCTCCTGCTCTTTCTCGTCACTAGCTGCTCTGTGATAGGGTGATTCTCTCTGTGTCCGCGGGAGAAGGTGAGCTCAGGGGTCTTCCTGCTCCCCATCTGCTTTGCTTTTCTCTGTTATTGATTTGGGCTAATTAATTTGCTCAGAGAATAAGCTTCATATGATTTTAGTTCTTTGAAATTTGTTGAGTCCTGCTTTGGGGCCGGTAGATAGATTTTGTAAATATTCTGTGTAATAGTTTAAGGGAGCACTTAAATTTCCATAGTTGTTTCTGTTCCATGTATGTCTGTGGGGTTCAGTTTGTTAATGATGTTGTTTAAATGTGTGTCATTAATGACTTATTTTATCTGGTTTTGTTGTCAGTTCCTGAGAGAGGCGTGTTAAAACCTCCCACTAGAGTTTGTACTTTTGACTCTTTCTCCTTGTTCTGCCAGTCTTTGCTTTGTTTATTTAGTGGCTATGCGTTTGAATACACGTGGATTTACCACTGTTGTATCTTCCTGGTGAGCTGAGCCTCTGGTGATGACCTGACCCTCTTACTGCTGTTACTGCTTTTTGCCTAAAGTATTTTTGTCTGTTTCTAGACAACGCCACCAGCTTCCTGTTACAGTTTCTATATAGGGCATCTTTGTCTGACTTTGAAAATGCAGTGCTTTTGTATGTTATTGCTTTAGAATTCTCTTTTAAATAGTAAAAAGTGGGCTTCCCTGGTGGCGCAGTGGTTGAGAGTCCGCCTGCCGATGCAGGGGACGCGGGTTCGTGCCCCGGTCTGGGAGGATCCCACGTGCCGCGGAGCGGCTGGGCCCGTGAGCCATGGCCGCTGAGCCTGCGCATCCGGAGCCTGTGCTTCACAGCGGGAGAGGCCACAACAGTGAGAGGCCCCCGTACCAAAAAAAAAAAAAGAAAAAAAAAGAATCCGCCTGCCAATGCAGGGGACACGGGTTTGAGCCCTGGTCTGGGAAGATCCCACGTGCCGCAGAGAAACTAACCCATGCGCCACAACTACTGAAGTCCACGTGCCTAGAGGCCGTGCTCCACAACAAGAGAATCCACTGCAATGAGAAGCCTGCGCACCTCAATGAAGAGTAGCCCCTGCACTCCGCACCTAGAGAAAGCCCGCGGGCAGCAACGAAGACCCAGTGCAGCCAAAAATAAATAAATTTTAAAAAAATAGTAAAAAGTTAGATTTTTGTTGTTTTTGGTGGTTGATAAGACACTTTTCTTTAGCTTGGTCACTTCATCTATTTGTATTCTTGTCTTCACTTAGGTTTTGACCTGACAATTTCGTCATGTCAATTCTTCAAGATCCTTAAGACAATTAAAATACAATTTTCCCAGCATTTTTGGTTATTTGCACGCTGGCCAGCCAATTCTCAAACAGAAGGTCCACGTGCTTCTTAAGCACATTTTAGCAAATCTCTGTGTTTGATCCCACTTCACCCGCACGTCAGAGGCGCCCGGCTCCTGACCCCCAGGTTGTGCGATGCCCGTGGGGCCTTGGGGCCCCTCACCACGTGCCCTTCCGCACACTGGCTCCTGTTGTGTTCCCACTGTTCCTCTCACGTCTGCCTCATCCTTGTAGACTCATGTCCTGAAAACACTGAATCCTGCCACGGTTGTCCTAGTGAGGATTTGAAGGGGATCAGGGACCCCCTGTCTGGAACCACCGTCTTTAGCTGGACATTCAGAGCGTGTGTGGTTTGATGTCATCACTGCAGGTGGAGCTGTGTGAGACGTCCCTCCTCTTAGCAGAGTGTCACCCTCGGGGGGCGTTGGTTACACTGTGTCTTACACGCGATGTGATGAGCGCATGGAACTCACGAGCCCAGGGCAGCACAGGCTGGACCACTTTGCAAGCATCTTCTGAAAGCCCCGCGTCCACCATCCGCAGGCTGGTGGACTAAGAGCTGTCTTCAGTTGGGAGGAGTATTGTTGGTATTTTACAAGATGCCTCAGAGTTCTGCCTCTCAGGGCTTTAATGCACAGAGGGGTTTTTTGTAGCATTTAAAAAATAAATGACTGGCATTGATTTATTAACGACTTATCAAGGAAACATTATTAGGCTTTGAAAATATTTTTCAGTGACTTATTCTGGAGCAGTTGCTAAATTCAGCAATGAAAACAAACTGGTCTACAGTTTCAGCACCTCGTCCATAATATCAACATCTAACATCAACATCTGTACCAGGCTCTACACAGGCATCTCCCAATGTTCCCGAAATGACTGTCAAACTGTAATGAATATTGTGAAAGCCCTCGGGCGTTGCCTCTGGACTCTGTGCCTGCGTTTTATTGAGATAACGTGTACACGCTGTAACGAGCACGCAAATTAAACGTTCACTAGTGTGAGTTTGACACTTGTGTACCCCTGTGTAGCCACCACCCAGAACAAGATGCAGACCGTTTCCGTCCTCCCCCCAGTTCCTCGTAGCCCCCCGCCGTCCCCATCCCCTGCCTCTAACCCAGAAGCTGCGTCTCATTTCTATCATCGCCCTTTAGTCCTGCGTGTTCTGGGGCGTCATACGTGCTCTTCTGTGTCTGGCTTCCTGCACTTAGCACGGTGTGTCTGAGATTCATCCGTGGTGCTCTGTGCATCAGACTGCGTTCTCTTTATCACTGTTATTCCTTTGTATGAATGTACCAGCATCTGCTTCTCAGAATCCGTTCTCATCACGATGGACATTTGGATTGTTTCCAGTTTGCGGCTGTTGTGAATAAGGTTGCTGTGAGCGTTCCTGTACAAGTGTTTTTGTGGACATACTTCTGTTTCTCTTGGGTAAATACCTCGCAGTAGGATTTCTGGGTCCTCTGGTTAGTATATGTTGATAGCATCTAGTGTTACGGTTTCGTATTGGGTATTTTTGATTTGGGGCGTTCTAACAGGTGTGTAGTGGTGTCTGGTTATGGTTTTGATTTGATTCCCTAGTGACTAATGATGTTTACAAAGTTCCATGAGCCTATGGTCATCGTGCATCTTCTTTTGTCGTGTCTGTTCTAAAATTTTTGTCCCTTTTCAGTTGGGGTTTGGACTTGCTATTGCTGTTACTTAGGAGTTCCTTGTATATAATCCGAGTACCAGGCCTCTGTTACATGTATGTGCTGCAAATATTTTTTCAGATTCTGTGGCCTCTCTTCATTTTCTTAATGTCTTTTTTTAAAAAATATGCTTTGCTGTTTTGTTTGTTTGTTTGTTTTGTGTTTTTTTTGTTTTTTCTAAGATGTTGGGGGTAGGAGTTTTAGTAATTTATTTATTTAGTTTTGCTGTGTTGGGTCTTCGTTTCTGTGCGAGGGCTTTCTCTAGTTGTGGCAAGCGGAGGCCACTCTTCATCGCAGTGCGCGGGCCTCTCACTATCGCGGCCTCTCTTGTTGTGGAGCACAGGCTCCAGAGGCGCAGGCTCAGTAGTTGTGGCTCACGGACCTAGTTGCTCCACGGCATGTGGGATCCTCCCAGACCAGGGCTCAAACCCGTGTCCCCTGCATTAGCAGGCAGATTCTCAACCACTGCACCACCAGGGAAGCCCTAATGTCTTTTTACAAGAGAAATTGTTAACGCTTATGAAATCCGGTTTTTTAGGGTTTTTTTAATGTGTCATCTATGTTTTGTAAAAATTTTTGTAGCTAATTTCTGCCTCCCAAGATGGAAGAAGATGCCAGCCTGTTCCCTAAGAAGCTTTTGGACGACGCCCCCCTTGTGGAGGATGGTAATTAAGAAAGGTCTTTTCACAAATAAGACACGTTTCAACACACGGAAGACAAACGATGTGCTTAATAGTTGCCCTTTAATTTCCTTTTTTCAGAGAGACCACATCTTTTAAACTCATATTTTTTCTCAAAAAGGTAGCTTGTATTATTCTGTTTAATCAGAAGAAAGGTCCACGTGGCTGAGACCTTGAAGTTCAGTGGCCGACGGTAGCTTCCCAGTCTTTCGTTATTGCTTCAAATGGCAATGAGGAACCTGCTGTATGTAACCTGAAGAGCCTGGTTTCAGAGCAGCAGCTGCATTTCACGTCTGCCTTTGACTAGTCTACTCTGAGATCTTGTCACGTGGCCGTTAGAAAACTCCACTCTACGCTCATGAAACAAGGGTGGGAAAGACAATAGTGTTTTGCGATTATTATGAAAATAGTTTTGACTTTGCAGACCCCTTGGAAGGGTTCCCTGGGCCACACTTTAAGAACCACTGCTCCATCCCATCATTGCCCAGTTTGCGTGTGTCAGGATTTACCCTGGAACTTCAGGCTTGAAGGTCTCCATCTGCGTTCTGTTGTTTTAACTCTCACTCTATTTCTAGAAACAGATGAACCGGAGGATCCGGAGTTTGTGCTGGGCCCTGTCCCTGGGGAGGCTGAGAACGAGGCGGACCCAGGAAGCTCCTGGTAATTAACCCGGGGCAGGGGGAGGGGGAGGGGCAGGACGCACTCCCCACGGGATGGCAGCGGGCGTCCTTTCCATGTTAAGTCCAGGGAAAGAGCAGAATGCAGACAAGAGGAAGCAGAGACCAGCCGTCCAGGACAGAATGCAGGCCTCACTCCTGCGGAGGGATTTGAGCCACCTAGACCAGCTGCATGAAGAGAAAGACCTTTTCACTCAGAACACGAGGTGAGCGGGGCGGGCCGGGCTCTGGCCGGGGCCCATCTGTGCGGCGTTTGCCGCCCTCCACTCCTGTCCAATTGACGGCGACGCTGCAGTGTGTTCTCCAATGTCTGCGAAGAAAAATTTCAAACACAGAAAAGTTGAAACTTGAAGGCAAATTGATGACATCATGAAACTTTACTCCTAAATGCTCGAGATGCCCGCAGGAGAGCCTGTGCCAGCTGCCGGCCCCGCCCCGGCCGGAGCGCCTGGGGTGCAGGGAGCCGCTTACCGACGCTGGTTCCAACTTTCAGGGAGGAGCTGCGTGCTTGCCGCTGGAGGATGGGGCTCCTCGCCAAGCAGCAGGAGAGCGTGGCAGCTGGCCCGGCCGCGGAGAGAGCCGCCGGCAACAGGTAGGTCGGAGGTGGGGCCCTGGGGCCGGTGGGCACGGGAGTGGGGGCGGACCCACTTCCCGGCCGTGTGGGAATCGGGCAACCCGAGTGGACATCAGGAGTCAGGTGGCCACGAGTCAGGAGGGGCGGTCACTTTGAGGCAGGTGGCCAGGGGAGGCCTCCCTGAGGAGGGGACCTGCAGGCTGGGAGGTGAGTGGTAGGGACAGCGGCACAATGGCTGGGGTGGGCGGCGAGTGCAGGGCCCGGGGCAGCAGGCGAGGACACCAGGTCACGTGCCCGCGGACCAGAGCCCTCTGGTCAGTGTCCCTCCAGGCCGCCCTCCAAGAGATGCCCCCGCCCTCTCCTGACCGTAGAGGGGTGTCTTGCGGGGCGGTGCACCTCTCTGTCCTGCGCCCGCCCACCCACCCTGTTCATCTGAGCGCCCCCGCGAAGTGGCTACACCTCAGAGTGTGACTGGGCTTGGGTGACCGGGAGGGCAGAGGGAGGTGAAGTAGGAGGTCTCAGAGTGGGCTCGGCCAGGAGGGCCTCTCAGTGGCTTTTTGGCCCCCGAGATGCCTCTAGTCGTTAGGTGAGTGTGCGGGTCCTTCCTGAGGGGCTGGCAACCAGGGGGCTGGCTCCCCATCCTTGGAAGGATGAGAGGCCAGTGGAGAGGGGGCGGGAGGGGGCAGGAGCGGGCTCAGATCAACGGAGTGGGCCCAGGAGAAGCCTTCCTTCGGCCGCAGCCCTGCCCTCGAGTCGGCCAGTTTAGAGGAAAGGTCAGGCGAAGGCATCGCTGAGCCTGAAGGCCCGCAGCCCCTGAGGCCCCGACCCACTCGCCCTCTGCTGGGCAGCCGTGGGTCGCCTCGAGGCAGCGTCCCAGCGCCCGTGCTCAGAGCTGGGGAACGAGGGGGACCTGCAGGCGAAGATGACGGCCGTGCTGCAGGACAGCGTGTAAGTCCAGGCCGTCGAGCAGGGACGGGTTTGAAGATGAAGAATGACATTTTGTGTTTGACTTTCAAGCTGCCTAAAGATTGAAAGGTAGCTGAGACTTTCCATCATTTAAGTGTTTTGCGCATCCTCCATGTTTGTCTGAGTTCTCAGGAACTGTGAAATCAGCTTCTTTTTCCTTTTTTCCTGCTCTTTGAGCCTCCAAAGAACGACCAGCATGATTTTTAAAAGAGCTTTACACCTTTTCTGAGAGCACTCCCCCCACCCGGCGAGGACGGCTGTGCTGTGTCAAATCCTGTACACGGCAGCTTCCTCCCTGCACCAGCCGGCACCGGGCTGGTCCCCACCAGCGCCGCGGAGCCCCCGGGGCCCTGCCTGTGTCGGATCACTGGATGGTCCCTTTAGTTTTTTAAAAAACTTCTAAATTTTGAAACAATTTCAAATTCACAGAAGAGTTGCAGAAATAGCACCAAGAACCCCTGGTGTCCCCTTGCTCTCCCCACCATCCCGGTGACACTTCACACCTGGAGGGTTGCATGGCGTCGCCCCACCTCCAGTAGGAAAGACCCTCAGTCTTCCCGTGACGCTCGTGACCTTGATGGTTTTGAAGCATCCGGGCCAGGAACTGTCCCCCAAGTTGCCTTTGTGTGATGTTTCCTCGGGGCGGTGGTCTAGAATCCCCCAGGTGCTGCCCCCCGCCCCCCCCCCCCGCCAACAAGGTGTACGATGGCCACCGGTCCCATTTCCAGTGGGGGAACTTTGGTCACTTGATCGAGATGGGGTGTGCAGGGTTTCTTTTTTGGTTTTAAAGTTTACACATTTAAAAAAAATATTTATTTATTTGGCTGTGCTGGGTCTTAGTTGCAGCATGCGGGATCTAGTTCCCCGACCAGGGATCGAACACAGGCCCCCTGCATTGGGAGCACGGAGTCTCAACCACTGGACCACCAGGGAAGTCCCTAAAGTTTACACTTTTTTTTAATATTTATTTTATTTATTTATTTAGGCTGCACCAGGTCTAAGTTGCAGCATGTGAGATCTTTAGTTGCAGCATGCATGCGGGGTCTAGTTCCCTGACCAGGGATCGAACCCGGGCCCCCTGCATTGGGAGTGCAGCGTCTTACCCATTGGACCACCAGGGAAGTCCCACGCAGGGTTTCTTCAATGCAGAGTCACACTTTTCCTTTGGAAACTAACATGGAATTGGTGGTACATACTGTGAGACTGGAAAACCCCATCCTCATCCCTTTCACGCTCGGTGTTTGCATTTATTGATGCTTCTCGCTTGAATCAGTTATGATGATGGTTGCCAAAGGGCGATTTTCTAATTCCGTAATTCCTTCTAGATGTACGAGTTAGCGTTCCGCTGTAAGGAACAGCGTTCTCTTCCCCATGTTTCTTTATGTGTCAGTGTAGACTCTTCGACTTCTGTTCTATGCAGTGGGTTATAACCTGCTCTATCTTTTTTTTTTAATTAATTAATTTATTTATTTTTGGCTGCATTGGGTCTCCGTTGCTGTGCACGGGCTTTCTCTAGTTGCTGCGAGCGGGAGCTACCCTTTGTTGTGGTGCGTGGGCTTCCCATTGTGGTGGCTTCTCTTGTTGCGGAGCACGGGCTCTAGGTGCGTGGGCTCAGTAGTCGTGGCTCGTGGGCTCTCGAGCTCAGGCTCAGTAGTTGTGGCGCACGGGCTTAGTTGCTCCGCGGCATGTGGGACATTCCCAGAGCAGGGCTCGAACCCGTGTCCCCTGCATTGGCAGGCGGATTCTTAACCACTGTGCCACCAGGGAAGTCCCATCATCATTATTTATTTTGATGCTCCAGTCACCCCCAATTGGGCCAGTTAGCACCTCTTTCAAGCAGGCTCCCTGTCGTTCTTCGAGTGCTTTCTGGGGTAACGACATGTTCGTAGCCCACTTGTTTCCTGTCCGCCCTAGTCCTAGACCTAGCCGGTTGTCCGGACCAAGCCAGAGCCTTGGTTTCTCACAGGGGAGAGTGGTGTTTAGGGACCTAGGGCTGGGCACCAGGTGGCCCCACTGGGAAGCATGTGCATGTCTCTGTGTGTCTGCGTTAGAACCAGGAGTTGACACCCGTGATTCCAGCTCCAACAGAACCAGAGGTGCACCCTCATCTCCCCTGTCTGATGGGACACTTCTTCTCTGACAGATGGAACCTGTCTGTCATTACCTTCAGTGTTTTTGCTCACTTCTCCTCCCACCAAGTACCAGTCTGCTGACCCTGCCCCGCTGTGGCTGGCCCTGACCCCCCATAGCCCACCTGCCTGCCCCTCCTCATGTGGGCGTGGCTGCTGCCCATTTCCTTTCTTTTTAATCAGCTTTATTTAGGTCTAATTTATATGCAGGAAAATGTACGTCAAACGTCCCTTGTGCATCCTGTCCGTCAGCAGTGCTGACCCCAGGTGACCGCGGGTGTCCTCTGCCCCTTAGTGTTAAGTGTGTGAGACCCTGCAGTGTTTACTCCCCGTGCCCGTCTCCTCCATGCCACACAGCAGCCATGAGAGGCATTCATGTCCTCGTGCATGGCCGGTGTCTCCCTTCATGGCCGTAGAGTCCACTGCTGTCTGCTTCACCACTGAGCAGGGCTCCCGTTGGAAGCCCACCTGGTTTCCCTTCCTGGTCAGCATCCCCTTGGACCACGTAGTGACCCCTTGAACCTATTCTTGGGGGGACGTGACTTCAGGGCCCTCCTGTGTTGCTGCCGGTCTGTGTGCCCAGGCTCAAGGGCACCCCAGGCCGCAGGGACGTTGATGAGTCCCCCCAAGTGTGGGCTGAGGGCAGGCAGCCCACGCAGCAGGTGTCTGCTGTCCCCAAGGGCTTCCTTCAGGGGCACGTGTGAACTTGGGGCTCGTGGCCTAGACGGCGTCACTCACGGTCACTGAGCACCTGCTGAGTGTCAGACCCCGACGTAAGCACGTAGGGTCAGCGGTGAGGAAAACACTTGGAGTCCCTGCCTGCCTTCACGGGAATGAGAGGCACATAAGCAAAGCACGAAGCTCGCGGCGGCGCCACGCGGCCCGGTCGCTGCGTCCCTGGGCCCAGAGAGCAGGGCTTCAGGGACAGAGCAGGGCGGTGTGGCAGGAGACAAGGGGCCTGGGTGTTGGTCAGACTCGGTGGCGGAGCCCTGGAGTGGACGCTGCGCGGGGGGCGTGGCCCGGCTCTCCAACCCCTCTGCCAGCGTAAACAGAAGCGCCTCCTGTTTGCAAGGAGCGCCGTGTGGCACATGGAGATCCAGGAGAGGCAGCTGGAGGACGCCCGCGAGTCGGCCCGAGCGGAGGCCCCGGCTGCCAGGAAATGCCTCCGGGAGAGGGGGGCCTCGGGGAAGGCAGAGCGGAACCGGCTGCTGCGGGTGCGGTAGGTCCAGGCCTGGGGCGCACCCCCCAGGCCCACGCCTGTGCCCCCCCGCCAGGCCCACGCCTGTGCCCCTCACCAGGCCCACGCCTGTGCCCCCCCCGGCCCCGCCCGCGCCCCCCCCCGCCCCCCGCCTGCACCACCCCCCGGCCCACGCCTGCGGCCCCCCTGCCCACGCCTGTGACCCCCCCGGCCCACGCCTGCGCCCTCCCCCCGCCCCACG